>NW_026623250.1:2541375-2557928 GCF_030028575.1 Malurus melanocephalus | reverse complement strand
CAAAAAAAAACTATGCATGTCACTGTATTTCCAATATTATATTATGTTAGTATATGCACAAAGGAACTAAACTGATATAAAATTTTAACCAAATAATTAATGAATGATGTAAAAGAAATTCAGGCTGTCAGTAAAAGATAACCAAGCTGTTAGTAACAGTTTAACTTGCTAGCAAAAAAAAAGCTACTATATTTTTTTCAGTTTATTAGAAATCATTCTAATTCAGAAAATACACTAAAGTATGCATTTTTTCTGGGCATAAAATACACACAGAAAATCTTCAGCAGAAATAATACAATTATTAGATGTGTGATGCATAGATAATAAGTACACTGCATACTTTACTTTTAATAAATTATTATCTTGAGACTATTTTAAAGGGATATTTCATATCAGATCAGTTTAAAAATACTTGGCTTACACAGCATAGTCAAATTGAAAGMTATCATCAAAGTTATGTTCAATTATAGAAAGCAGTTGTGCTCAGATGCATTTTTTTGATCCAAATGAGGTGTGAGCCTTATGTATTAAAAGATTATAAAATAATCTAACAAGGAAAAGGGGACAGAAGTTTGCAAATAATACTGCTGAAGTAAATAGATTTTTAATTTGGTTATCTAATAAAAAAAACCTTAAAAATCAATTTGGATTACTCATAAATTATTTTTAATCTGTTTTTCTCACCGAAATGAAAAACCTATTGAGATAAGAAGCTGCTGCTAGGGGCATCATAACTTATTAAACAGCTCTGCCATGAGACAATAGGATCTACATTTAATTGCTTCTGCTGTTTGCTGATTGCCCTATTCACCTTGATACAGAACAACTGTGGGAGCATTCTGTGTAAAATTTAATGTCTCGGCAAAAAGAACTGCAATAAAGACACGTAAGATTACTATGTGGCCCAGGTTCAGGGCATTCTACAAGTCTGTGGATGGTGAGAAAACAAACTTTCGGCATTCTTCTTGTTATTCTTGGTGGATCAGGATACCATCAAAACCATAACTCATATTTGAACTTAGCACAAAACTCCGGCACAGAACTACTTTTACCCAAATAACTACCTTTTTACACATTGAAATTGTTAATGCAATTTAAGCAAAAAGTACTTTTAGTATTGACGGAAACCAAAGAATGGTTTTCAAAAATGCAAGTTTTCTACTGTTATAAATCCCATTTTCAAAGGTTTACATGACTTTTTGAACTTTCTTCCCAGATCTATTATTATACCAAGAATCTACTCTGTTCATATCAATCTCATTTTCTTTTTGTAACTTTAAGAAAAGTAGCTGATCACTAGCCTGTAGCAATTAATTTTTGAAAAGATAAATAATTAATAAAATRTTTTTTTAAAAATTAATAGCTAAATTAGAATGTATTATGTATTAAATACAATTTCAAATAATTTAATATTAAATTTACACATTTTATGTATTACTTATGCTTTCTTTTATTAGCAGTTCCATCACGAAAGCAATTCTACCAGATCCCTGCTATTCTAAAAATTTAGTCCTCAGCAATGACAGGTAAAAAATCCAAACAAAGAGAGCAAATGCAAAAAAAATCCCCAGCCAACCAACCAACCAAGCAACCAACCAACCAACCAAGTAAAAAAATAATTACTTAAATGGAATCATTCACCAGAATGGATTTTCTAGCTGTCCTGCTGTCACAGGCTCCACATCGTACAAACCTTTTCACAGCTATTTTTAACGTGCAACAGTCAATTACTTTCATGTCTTTCTCCAATATGCAATTGAAAATCTGTTCCAGCAGCCAATTAAACCCCATTGATTTCTTCTATTTTGCCAACACAGCTCTAACAGAGAAGTATTAGAAAATCCAGTGGTCTGTAGCTAAATCTGCCTAACCATGCTGGTTAAAGTTGCGCTTCAAACTCTGCAACAATAGAGGACACACAGGTGATATATTTACCATTTCAAGCACATCTTTATCAAGATAGAGTTACTTTTCTAAAATTATGGGGTTTTCTTTGTAACAATTCTCTTGGACTCTGACATCTCCTATCACTGTAGATATGTACTTAGAATACAAAAATTATCTGGCATTTGCCATTCAGTTTCACAGTGCGTGAGGAATTCTTATGTTCAGTAGTTGAAAATGTATGTGCAGTAACAATATGTATCACTGAACACACTTGCACACCATTTTTTTATTTCCCTGTCCTGACTTCTAATCTAAAGAAAAAAAAATCAATAATATCATGTATTGTTTTCTCCTTACAAAAAAAAAAAAAAAAAACAAAAAAAAAAAAAAAAACAAAAACAAAAAAAAAAAACCCTGCATCAATTCGTAAGTGAAAGTCTCATATGAAAATCCTTTATTCTAGCTGCCTAAAGGTCATGGAAGTCAGATGAAGCCTCCAGTGACTGCAAAATGGGAAACATTGCATCCATTTTCTAAAAGGGTGAAAGGGGGATTCCAGGAACTAGAACTACTGAGCTGTTTCACCTCTGTTCCTGGGAGGTTCATGGAGCAATCCTTCTAGAAACTGTGCTAACGCTCTTGGAGGACCTGGAGGTGATTCAAGACAGCCAGCATGATCTCAAGAAGGGCAAGTCCTGCCTGACCAACCTCGTTTTATCATGGAATGACTAYGTAAGGAAATGAAGGAAGGGCTATCAATGTCCTGGACTTCTGTAAAGACTTTGACATGGCACCACACATCATCCTTCTCTYCAAATTGTACAGAGACTAATTAGATGGATGGACTACTCCTTGGGTGAGGAATTGGCTGGTTGGTTGCATCTGGAGAGTAGTGGTAACCAGACTAATGTCTGGATGGAGATCAGTGATGGGTGATGTCCCACAGAGACCTATATCTGGACCAGGACTGTTTTTTATTTCAATACATCAATGAAATTCAATACATCAATTACACAGACAGTAGGATCAAGAAAGTCTGCAGATGACAGAAAGCTGAGTGGTAACATTGACACACTTGAAAGATGGAAAGCCATCCAGAGAGAYGTAAATAAGCTCAACAAGTGAATTCATGTGAATTTCATGAGGTTCAACAAGGCCAGGGGCAAAGTCCTGAATTTGGCTTRGGGCAACAACCAGTATCAACACAGGCTGGGGGATAAAGGGATTGAGAGCAGCCCTGCTGAGAAGGACATGGAGATGCTGGTGGGTGAGAGCTGGATGTGCACGAGCACTCCCAGCCCAGAGAGCCAAACGTGTCCTGGGCTGCATCCAGAGCAGCGTGGGCAGCAGGGCCAGGGAGGGGATTGTGCCCCTCTGCTCTGCTCTGCTGAGACCCCACCTGCAGTGGAGGATCCAGATCTGGAGTACTCAGTACAGGAAGGGTTCCACATGGACCTGTTGGAGTGGGTTCACAGCAGGGCCATGAAAATGATCAGCAGAATAGAATAGCTTAACTACAAACAAAGGCTGAGACAACTGCGGTTGTTGATCCCAAAAAAGGCTCCAGGGCTACCTTATTGTGGTCTTTGAGTACTAAGAGGAGGATTATAAGAGAGGGGGATTATTATCTTTTTAAAAGAGTGATAGGACAAGGGGTAATGGTTTTAAGCTGAAGTTCTCAGTAGAGAACTAAGGGAGAAATTTTTTGTAATARGGGTAGTGAAATATTTGAACAACTTGCCTAAAGAGGTGGTGGATGTCCTTTTCTTGGAAACATTTAAGGTCAAGCTAGAAAGGGGCTCTGAGTAACCTGATCTAGTTGAAGATGCCCCTGCTTATTGCTGAGAGGATTTGACTGGATGACCTTTAAAGGTCCCCTCCAACCCAAACCATTCTTTGAGATTGAAAACACTAGAAAAAATGTCTTTCTTAWTTTTTCAAGACATGCAAGCACATTTGGGCTTTCTTCCAAGTATCCCCCAACAAACATTAATGATAGTGCAAAACTTATCCAGGATGTCAAAGCCTCTTTTGATAGCAGAAATATGATACATGTTAAAGCCTGTAGCACTCACTGCTGCTATGACAAATCTGATTCCAAATGTATTGATGTCCTCAACTTACATTCCTGAAACCTAAAACTSAGGCATCTTGAGTACTCAGCATTTTTACAGCACTTCATGCACTGGTGAACAGCTAGGAAAGAAGAGTAGGTTTTTTATGAGATTTAGGAATGCTTCTAATTATCTCATTCTGTGTCTTCTGTAACTGACAATTCAAATACTGAGCACATTTTCTGTAAGGAAAATATTACATCATTGTTGTTCTGACAAGTTCTGGTGCTTTCCCAATCCCTGCTCTTACCTACACGAGTGATAATGTGAACGAGTAACACAAATGGACTAGCCTGACATTCTGAAAGCGCATTATTCTTCAAGAGTTCAGAGGCAGCTAAAGCACTTCAGATCTATATGAGGGATTTTTGAAAATATTCAGAATATGTTGTTCAGAGATTAACAACTCTGTCTATCAGAAGGATGGACTAATCATTTTTGCAGACTGCATTCTGTCTGTGTTTCTGTCCTGATTACATCTGCATGGATGACGCTTCGACTCTACTGTTTCTCACCCATATGTAATAACAGCCCTCACTGGCATCATTGTCACAGTACACCCGAACTGCAAGGGTAAGCTGCTGCATGAAGAACGTAAAGCTTAGACATCTCCCTCTCCAGTTACCCACCTGCGCAAACTCAATTTGAGAGTACAGAAGGCAGGAAGCCCTGAACTGACAAATTACTCTACCAGGGCCTTGCCAGGCCACACACTGCCCAGAGCTGCACTGCCAGGAAACCAAATTCCTGTCCATAGAGACAGCAGAAACTGAAGGCATTTTAAGCAACATTGTTTTATAAAATAWCTTAAGTTTTAAAATGCTATAATTTAAGGTTTGGCTGAAATCAGAAAACAGGTTTCAAAGCCAKAAAAGGGAGGAAATAAATATGTGTGAACATGTAGGCCTCATTTCTRTAGAAAAGAATAGGAAAAAAAAAGTCATATATCAATACTTATATATGYATATGAGAGTTTCAAAGCACTTCTTCCTGCCCAGCATTCTGTTCATGTTCACTTGATGACCTTTCATCAATCACATACATTCTGTATGTTCACTTGATTAAAACCCAGTAAAACACCTGTGAATATATGGAAAGTAAATGGCTTGTCAGAAAAGCAGAGAACTTAAACTCACAGTCACAAGTATGTTTGCATATTTTATATTTTATAAGTATCAAAAGTAGTACATAAGGAGGATAACCATTTTTTTTTTTTTTTTTTTTTTTGGTTTTTTTTTTTTTTTTTTTTTTTTTTAACCATTTTTTTTTTTTTTTTTTTTGTTTGGTGTCAGGGGGTTGGCAGAAATGAAACATTGCAATGAAAGTTGCAAAGAGAAAGACTGAAAATTTGCATGTGTGTTTGTTTTCAATGTGATTTTATTAATTTTTTTTTCTTGATACAGATGCCACTACATGCATGATCAGATCTTTCCTACATGCAAGCTCTATAGGCAGATTCTGGTACATTATACWGTATTCAGGAAGCTTTTCCATTTTGCCTCTCAGAATTTATTTTTTTAATATATTGTGTAATAAATGAAACAACATCTGAGCATCTGATCTTCTAGTAGCATTGCATGAAGTGATGGTTCAAAATTGTTCATTAGGCAAAACACCTCTTAAAACTTTTATTCATAGTCACTTTGCAGGGGATAAGCAATGCTCTAAATCATCTTCTYTAAAATCCTTCATCTACTTCATGGAACAAACAAGTGAGCCTCTAGCTGGTACAATCCCTACCTTATTATGACTTAATCTCTGATTCCTGCTTGGTTGCCATAAATAGGCAGATATTAGCTCAGCTGCAGCTCAGCATGCATACCTTTTTGTGACTGTGGCATTCCCAGTAGCAGTWACTTCACCACAAGCCACATCTCCTTGCAAAATGAAATCCTACAGAAAGAAATATTCTTAGGCTGYGAGGATTATACAGTGAATAGAGATTCCACGTTTTTTGCTAAAGATGCTATATAGGATATAGCTTACCAACATGTATTTCAATGATTTAAGACTAACAGCATTTAAAACTCAAAAATATAGCACCTTAGCTGTACTTTAACCAGGATATAGTGTCTAATATCCCAAACTAAACCCCCTCCCCCCAATAAAAATCTACCTAATATTGGTAAGTATTCAGTATTCTTGGRCTGGATTACCCAAATACTTTTGAATTAGAAAGGGGAATACAGAACCAGATAGCAGCAGTCTCCTTATCTGGGAAAAATCTAGGATTATTACATCTTCATGGGAGAGGTCACTCTGCCACAGATATCTATCAGAAAGACCACTTTCTATGCCAGTTATTCAAAAGGCTTGAAAATTCTTGGAGGGAGCTGCACAGTGTCTGCTGTATTTTTTCCCTGAAGAGCATTTCTAAGACATTTAAGGTGAAAAGTCCAAACATCAACAAAGAAAGAGAGGTTGATTTGTAATGTCCCCCAGATCTCCACTTCAAGATTTTGGTGTTATAGACCAGAAAACTATGCTTTCTCAGAATTTGAGACTACCAGTAGAWATGTGGAAGGGCTGAAAGTATGTAAAAAAATAAGTGGATGTAGGGCTGGGTATATCTCAGCCTGTAACACAAAAATACTCTTTTGTGTGTGACAGTACCCTAACATCCAAGRAATTTATCTCCCACTTTTCTCCCAGATGTAAATTTCTTCATACCTCAAAACTCTAAGTATCTTCTGGGGAAAAKTATAACTTTTATTTCACTGTGTCTGTTTGGTTTATGACCTATCTGAAAACAAGGAGATAATACACTATGATGGATGTAATGATGGATGTCAGATGAAAAAATTATCATACAGTAGAATAAATATAGAAGCAAAATACAGTAAATAAAATTGTGTGGCTAATTTGCAGTGTCTGAAAGCCTTGAGACCCACTGTTAACAATCAAAAGCAAAATGTTGAGGAACGGCAAAACACAGAAGTCAAATAGCAGTTATATGCCATGTTTGCTAGGGCAGTCGTGTCACGAGACCTATTGCATGAAATTATATTTTATAATGGGCAAGAAAAAAAAACAACAGGTAATAGATTTCAAGATAGTTGCTAGGAACTTTTGGATCTTCCATAAGTTGAAAAGCATTGGATAAAATACCTCTATCTGAGTTTAAGAATTAAATAAAGTATCTGAAGTTGGAAGACTAAGTTATTATTTAKATGCTCAAATATAAATAAGTTGATGAATGGATGCAATCAAATACAAAGGTCAATACACTTATTTACCACATCAGTACCATTCTAGTAAATAAATCTACTATTGTAGGATGATATGAATTCTCACTGCATTTTCACTGAATACAACCTATTAAAATTGCATTTTTTGTCCTGAATATGTACATCATAGTTTAGTTGAGCATTGATTTCCATACATTTCTATGTATGTATCTATATACAATAGATATTGTATATAACATGATACTTGTTCCTCTGTCTGAAGTTCTGCGAGTGGGTATGGATGACATGCCTTACTCCTTTTTCCATTATTACACTTACTCAAAGACAAATTATTCCAAGGAGTAACAGTGGAAGATGACATTCTTAAATTCACAGACCATTAAAACAAAATTTCAAAAATGGCCTAGGATGCATAAAATCTTAGACCTGGAGAACGGATCGAGAGCAGCTTTGGGAAAAGAGACTTAGGGGTATTTCTGAACAAAAATCTCAGTGTGATTCAGCGATGAGCACTCACAGCCCAGAGAACCAAACGTGTCCTGGGCTGCATCCAGAGCAGCGTGGGCAGCAGGGCCAKGGAGGGGATTGTGCCCCTCTGCTCTGCTCTGCTGCGACCCCACTGCAGGGCTGCATCCAGCTCTGGGTTAAAGAAAGGATAAAGAAAGGTCACTGTCCCCAAGCATCACTTGGGCACTTTCCTTTTGAACTGATAGAGAAATAAAAACTTGTTCATCAAGAATGTGTTTGGGTAGATTTAGAATTAATAAATCAGAAAGATTTAGGAAGAAATACACATAAAACCAATATGCCTATTGGGGTAAAGCTCTCACTTTTGAATAGGTTGTACCCAAACCGCTTATTTCTAACACTCACTCCACCTCTGGGGTCCCCAGCACAGGAAGGACATGCACCTGTTGGAGCAAGTCTAGAGGAGGGCCAGAAAAATGATTAGATGGACAGAACACCTCTCCCATGATGAAAGACAGCTGGAACTGTCCATCCTGGAGAAAAGGAGGCCCTAGAGAGACCTTATAGCACCTTCCAGCACCTGGCGGGGACCTACAGGAAAGACAGAGTATAAGAGGACTTTTTACAAGGACATGTAGTGATAGCACAGGGACCTACAGGAAAGACAGAGTATAAAAAAACTTCTTTACATGGACATGTAGTGATAGCAAAAGGAGGAATGGCTTTAAACTGAAAAGAGAGAGGTTAAGGTTACTTATTAGGAAGAAATTTCTTACTGTGGGAGTGGTGAGACACTAGAACACATTGCCTAGAGAGATTGTGGTCTCCCCATCCCTAGAGGAGTTCAAAAGAGGCAAAACAAAAGTGGATGGAGCTCTGAGTAACCTGGCCTAGTTGAAAGATCACTGTCCATGGCATAAAAGTTGGACCTACATGAATCTACAGGGTCATTCCAACCCAAACCATTCYATGTTATAATTTTTTGTACCAAGATTATTTTATTTGGTTAATATCCAGTAAAATAAAAACTAAGTGAAGTCCAGACCCACCAAAYCAAATTTTCCCCTTAACAAACCAGTCAAAAACACAATCAACCTGCTATTTTTAATTTAATTGAAGTATTTAATTGTACACTAAATGAAAATAACACTGCAATCAATTAGGTGGTAACCAAAATCTACTCACCTCCTTGAAGGCATTGCTTGCTCCCTGAAATCATTATTTGCTTATAAAGAACATAGTTGGATACTGTAGAGGGTGGGTTGTCACAGATACAAAGGCAAAAAAAACCAACTTTTGAAACATTTCTCCCCTACTATCCACGTGTACCTATCATGCGAGTCTACGAAACTCTACATTTGATGCTTCTACTATTAGCGGAAAGGCTATTTCACCCTGAAGGGCTTGTGCAGTTCTGAATCTCCCAAGCATATAAAAAGTGAGCTCTACTTTTTTTTTTTTTTTTTTTTTTTTTTTTTTTTAAGGTTAATGGAAGTTAAACTGAAAACTTTTCCATGTTTGTGAGTAACAGAGGGTATACTAACATGAACAGAAAAGAAATTGCTCTTAAAAACTTGTGATTTAAGAACTTGACCTTTAAAATCTGTTCAAATAAATTTTTAAAGAAAAGTAAATCCATTAATAATGTGAATAAGACACATGAAGGGACTGGAATATAAAATGTTATGACACAATATGGAATTCCTTTTATTTTTTCTCAAAATGTTCCATAGATCATGTTATTGTTAAACTAGGCATAGAGCTGACCTTATAATTTCACCAAATAACTATTGTGTCAAGCCCAAAAACTTGTGAAGGACATACTCTCTTAGATCTACATCCTAACTGGTTGTGATAATCCATATGATTTAAACCTCAGCTACCGACATTAAAAATGTATCCACATGTCAGATCAAACATTTTTTACTGGCTAAAACTAAGAATTTGATCAGTGTTGTACAAAACTTGTTACATAAAGAGCTAGATTTCATTGCAGATGAGAAGAGTTAAAGTCATCTCTTTTCACCATTGCAAGAATGATCTGTTTACATGAAGGGAACAATCCATCATCTGTCATATCAAAGTAAACCARTTAAAATGAGACAATATGAAATAATGCAATTGAAACTAATTGCTTCAATTGAAACAATGAAGTCATGCTGCTTTAGAAAAAAATTAAATCTTCCACATTTTTTGCAATGTTACTGAATRAGTCATTCAGTAAAATTTAAAGTTGTGACATAAGTAGACTTGAGATCATCTTTTTGAGAGATTAACTAAGCCAAACAGAACTAAAAGAAACAGATTCCTTCMCATAACTGAATTTGAGACTTGGCTATACTCAATTTCACTACAGTTTTCCAGAGGTTCAATATCTTTAATATTCAGGCAATTGTTTTATTCAGTTCCCAACAGCAAAGAGTTACTGCCTAAATAAGGGAAAATACAAATTTTTATAGCATTTTAAAAGCAGTAATAACACATTCTTAAAAGCAGTAATAAATTCTCAAGGTAATCTAGGAATATAAATATAGCTAGTTATAAAATTATAGACATAAATGTTCTTCATTCCTCTTAATATTTTTATATGCTTCATAGTGTAATGGATCAGACACTTAAAAATAGTTTCCTAAGAAGAATTATTCATTCCTTTTTCAGATGCTGTGCTTGATTCTATCCACTCCTTTGAAGCCTTTTATTTTGTGCCCTCCATTTTGCTAATTCCATGGAGTGAGTCACAGAGAGAAAATTATTCTGTTTATTAACATCTACTGACAAGTAGCTTTTACTCGAAATATTCTTGTATTTTGTAATGGTTAAAATAACAATTATCTTAAATCATTCTGCTATGATCAAAGAGTTAAGTGAGTCACAGAAAATATCCAGCATCATGTACTCAGTTTAGGTTTCAGCAGGAAATACTGAATTCATATTAGAAAGAAAATTGCCTTTTACTATAGTGTATCAATGAAATCTAACTAATTCTCTTTTTAATGAGATGAAAGAATAATAAGCTGTAAATTATACTTGTTGACCAACCTTCTTCATTTTCTGCCATCTTTCAACATATTTTGAAAGTTGAAATTCAAACTCATTGAATTTGAATTCCCCCTCCCTCTACTCTTTTTCCTGCCCACAAATACTTCGTTGAAAATTTCAAATAAAATACTCAGTCTTCACTTAGAGTTGTGACAGGCGATTCTTTGGCTATGAACGCCAAATACATGGATTTCAAGTAAACCTGTTAATTTACCAAAATATTTAAGACTGCAATTTTTTTTTTCCAGTAGAAGCCAAATTCCTCAAATGAACTCCTCTGTGAATGAAAGACCATACTCACTAAACTCAGGCCAGAATGTTTATAAAAAATATACACACCCACTAGCCGACTCCCAAATACTTTATAAATGAAACATCATAAATAAATGATAAGTTATCAATCACGGGGTTTTTTTTTCTAATAATAATTTTAATAGGTTTAAGGGGTTTTATTCTTAATTACTAGACTTTATTTAAGAGGCAGTGGTGCAGGGTAATTTTGTCTGAAACTGCAGCTATGGATTAATTCTTCCTAAAGAAAAGGCAACTCTGTGAGCAGGTAAGAGTGAAAASACTGTAGAAGAATTGCATGAATGCTCAACAGGTGTTTTATGAGTAGAAGAATCTTCAGTTYAGTTACTACTATTGTGAATTGATTTTCCAAGAGGATATAAATAAGGAAGACTTTCTGYAAATTGATAGAATGCTTTAAAAAATGACTTTAACTTAGCCTAAAAATTACTGGTTAAAAGATGTTTTCTACTTATAACGAGACATAGTGTTTTAAAGTGTTTTCAATCCAAATTAAGAAAACTAGTACCGCATGAGAAAGACTGAGGTAGGAAATAAAGCTTCATTTGCAGACTATATGAAGAGGACAGAAGACCACAAGACAAGGCCTTTGCAAGCTCCACATACCAAATACAAAAAGTTTAGTTTGAGTCAGCTGTGATAATTAATATAAACGTGAGTATAGCAATAATCTGCAAACGCA
Source organism: Malurus melanocephalus (assembly GCF_030028575.1). NCBI lineage: Eukaryota > Metazoa > Chordata > Aves > Passeriformes > Maluridae > Malurus > Malurus melanocephalus. The sequence continues at coordinate 2,546,238 of NW_026623250.1, read as the reverse complement.
TGTTATGTGATCTCATTATTTGGAACAACAGATTRAAATCTCTACAGCATACTCACCTAACTAGGACATCCAAATTGAGAAATGAGAGTTTATGTTAGATGGTATGGTTAAAATATCTTGCCTGAGCAGAAATCTTTAACCATACAGCACAAAAGTGCTGTAACTATTGTATGGAAGACTATAGAGTACTGCTGTGCTAAGGGGTCTAATTCACATACACATATACAGATACAAATTTAATTTAGGCATCCGGGTACTGTCAGCCTTAGCTGAGTTGGGCATCTGGAATACTTTTCACATGCAAACACAACAGTAAGTCAAAGTACTGTTAATACAAAAATAAACAAATGAACCCTTGCCTAATTTGCAAACAGGAGAAATTATTTAATCTCTTATCTGACATTCAGCATGCTGAAAGCTGGTTAGATGCTACTGGGCAGATAAGGTGTTAGAAATACAAAAGAAAATACTTCAGATACCTTAAAATTAAACTCTTTGTTTCAGTCAGTATCTTACTGCATTCGTTCTAACTTGAGAAGTAAACTTTAACTATGACTGACTAAAAGTTACACTTGCCATTGAGCATAAAATATAGGGATTTAGGTGACCTTTCATGTTTAGAAGTACAGTGAAAATCTACTGGCCAGAGACCAAAATCCTTTGCTCTTAGAAAGATTRCTTCTTCGTTTGCTTCTTTTTCCCCCCAAATTCAGGTTCAAATACAGATTTCCAAGGGAGAAACAGGGATTTTCATCTTGTGTTTTTTTGTTAAATATATGTGAAAACTAATTAAAACTGTATTGATATGCAGTTAGGAAAGAAGACTCCTTGCTTCCMTCCCTATAAAATATAAATAATGAAATTCTTCTAGGAAAAGAAATGAATAAATACTGCATGAAACATTTCGGTTAAAAGTGAAGAGCTATGCCATGAGAAGGGCATAGCACTGGTCACACTCAGTTCCCCATGATAACTTTGTGAGCTGAGGTGACTCATCATGTCCTAAGAACATAATGAAAAGTCGATTTCAGGAATTAGCATAATATCTTCATTTGCCATCAGATTTCTTTGCAGTTACACATTCTGCTTTTATAAACTGGAATAACCTGCATTAGCAATGGAAAGCCAAACCAATTTCAGCAGGCTGAAAATCATGCTGAGCTCTTTAAGAGGCAAAAATAATAGATTTAGCATCATTATTTAAGGATACTGGCAAAAGCAGAAGATGGAAGATTATTAACAATTACAATAATTCAGGGTATTACTAATTTGAGTTGGAAAAGACTGTGAAGATAGATCATCGAGYCCAACCGTAGACTGACCACTTTATCAGCTAGACCATAGAACTAAGTGTCATGTCCAGTCATTTCTTGAATAGRATGCTGACTTCACCACCTCCCTGGGCAGCCTATTCGAAAGCTTAACCACTGTTTTAGTAAGAARTTCTTCCTGATTTCCAACTTGAACCCTTTGGCACAGCCTTAGGCCACATCCTCTTGTCTTGTCATGTGTTTCCTGGGAGAAGAGGTCAAYCCCTACCTAGCTGCAATCCCCTTTCATGCAGTTGTAGAGAGTTGTAGAGATAAAGYCTGAGCCTCCTTTTCTCCAAGAAAAACACCCTCAGTCCCGTAAGCTTTGCAGCTTTTCCCTGGACTTGCTCCACCACTTCAGTGTCTTTCTTGCAGAGAGGGGCCCAGAACTGGACACAGCCCTGGAGGTGTGGCCTCAGCAGTGCCCAGGACAGGGGGACAATCCCTGCCCTACTCCTGCTGGCCACACCATTGCTGATCCAGGCCAGGATGCCATTGGCCTTCTTGGCCACCTGGGCACACCCTGGCTCATGTTCAGCTGCTGTCACAGCACCCCCAGGTCCTTTCCAGCCCCTCTGTCCCAGCCTGTGGCACTGCCTGGGGTTGTTGTGAGCCAAGGGCAGGACCCGGCCCTTGGCCTTGTTGAACCTCACCCCATTGGCCTCAGCCCATGGATCCAGCCTGTCCAGAKYCCTCTGCAGAGCCTTCCTGCCCTCCAGCACATCAACACTCACGTTCWGTTGTTGTCTGTGAATTTACTGAGCGTGCACTCGATCCTCTCATTCAGATCACCAATGCAGAAATTGAACAGAGCTGGTCCCAAACCTGAGGTATGGGAAACACCACTCATGACTGGTCACCTGCTGGATGTAAATCCTTTCACAGCCAGTCTCTGGGCCTAGCTATCCTGGCAGTTTTTAATCCAGCAAGGAATATACCTGTTCACTCCCAGTGCTGCCAGCTTTTCCAGGAGTATGCTATGGGAAACAGTGTCAAAGGCTTTGCTGYAGTTCACACAGACAGCATCCACTTTCCCTCATCCAGCCTTTCCCTCATCCCCTAGGCAGGTCATAAAAGCAAATCAAGTTGGTCAAAGCAAACCAGCCTTTCCAAATCCATGCTGGCTGGGCCTGATCCTCTGTCCTGCAAAGTGCCACATAATAGCACTCCAGATGATCTGTTCCGTGACCTTCCTGGGCACTGAAGGCCTTACAGGCCTGTAGTTCCTCACATCCTCCTTCCAGTCCTTCCTGTGGTCAGCTGTCAAAGTGGCCAACCTCCAGTCATTTTGAGCCTCCCCTGATAGCACTAAAGATAAATCATGGTTAATGATGATAAATTATGATACTAAGAAGCTTTTGAAAAACTAATTATAATAAAATTAATATAAGGCAAAGGGTAACATGTATAAACATGCACTTGCACTGTTTTTCATTTAAGTATATAGACTAATAATGGTCAAGCAATAGTAATAGGATTAAAAAGGAATCAAGAGAAGATTTTTTTTTTCTTTTATTTACTGCCTTGATGAGCAAACTAAATTTTAATCGATCTTAACAGGTTGAAATTTGATAGAAAAGGCTGAATAGTCATAAATTTTTGATTCTGAAGTTAAGGTATTGATCTGTGGATCTGTTCRGCTGTTTGCACATTTTAAATCTTTGCCAGTTTAAAGGCAGATATTCTTGAACACAGGTTTTTCACTTCTGTTATCCCTATGGTCAAGCTAAAATGCACATGAAGTAGTTGTTTATGCAATTAGACAAGCKAAAATTGAATACCATATTTATCTTTATTTGGTTTGTCATCACAAATGCAGATCGAATGCAATGGAAAGTCAGGTTACATAACTCAGCAGTGAATGTTTCTAAAACAATTTTCAGTGTGAACGACAGTAGGCTGCATGCTRTTGATACATAATTTATGCTGCATAGTGTGTAATGTGTTAACTTGCTATAAAATCCTACTCCTCTGATTATCATCAGAAATGTGTCAGTATTTCTAGACCTAACTTTATCCTCACACATGACATCTCTTGCCCCAACCACTGTGCCCCTTTAATCTATTTTCTATTTGCTTCTCTACAACCCAAACTCTTGGAAACAGTTTCAGATAAAATACCTCTTTTTTTTTTTTTTCTGCCTGCTCCAGTCTCAGTTTTATAAGCCATTTAGAGTCCATTCAAATTATAGCTGCACTTTTCCAATACAGTTGTGCTCCCAGTCATACTGCCTAGGAACACACATATTTTATAGATGCTTTTTCCCAGTAGTCTATTCCTACCTATTGCTAACATTACTAGGAGTGAATTCTCAGTACATTTTCCAAAGGTTAGGGGTTCCAAATCAAGCCCTACTCTACAGGCCATCACTTTTTGGCTATTCTTTTCCTAAATCCAAATAGAGGGCCTAACACAAAATTCACATCCACCCCTTTGAYTTGTTACACAACATTAAATCATAGACAGTCAAAACAATAAATCATATTTWAAGAAAGGTTAGTATTTTTATTCCCCACAATTCTTTCTCCCCATATTCCATATTTCTTCCCATATTCTCCCCATGAGACAAGCAGGAACTGGCACATGAAGGTCCAACGCATACCTCCAAGGTATAGAAAACACCTTTAATACCAACTGAAAGTCCAGCTTCTAAAATATTTGGTTATGCATGCTCTTAGGGTTTAAAAATATGATGAAGCATATGCCACCTTTCATGTGTTGCAWCGGCATTAAAGAAACATTATTAAAGATAATCAACTATTATTTGTATTGAATAAACATAAACTACTTATGTCCCATGAAAGATAACATTTCTTTTCACTGTCATCCTTTAAAGGACATCTGAAAGTAGCATGAGAGATTATACAGATACAGAACACTTTATGACAATTTCTATTTGCAGTAGAAAAGGATAGCATACCTTAGAGGCAWTGCATGGATTTTTGAAGGTTCAGAATTAGAAGAAAAGMRGTGACTGGCAACTTAACATTCTGTCACTCAAAAATGCCCCTTACTGAGCTATTGTAGGATGAATAAGCAAATCTGCCTATTCTCTGAGAGCTGAGATGAGCAACAACATGCTAAAAACACTTGCATGCTAAATTAAAGCTTGTGATTAGGTAAGCACAAATGCTGGCAGAAACCATAGTATGGTGTGCAGTCAGTTAAAATAGCAAATATAGAACATATAATTATCTTCCTATGTCTTCCCAGCAAACACTTCTGCTGGGGTTCCCCACACAATGGGTTCACCTATCGTGGCAGACAGCAAGGGCTGGAAAGAAGCACGCAGGGAAGACAGGTAACTAGATTTTAGGGGAAACRAACTAAAAGACGGCTGGTTTGCTCTAAACGCCTTTCAGCAGACTTCAGTGCTCATGTTGGGAAAATGCTTACTCAGGTCAAGGTGGGTCAAGGAATGCTTAAAACTCTTTCTCTAAGTTAGTAAGAACAGAAGTAACCATATTCTTAGAAGACAATGGAAGCGGTTTCCCTGACAGGCGCGGGCACACCTGCAGTGTCCTTTACAGCACACTCTGCTAAAAAAAAAAA
>NW_026623250.1:2525694-2540905 GCF_030028575.1 Malurus melanocephalus | reverse complement strand
CGCCGCTGCCCGCGCCCTTCCCGCGGAGCGCCCGCCGCAGCCCGCCCTGCGCACCGCCACACGCGCGGCACAGCGCCCACCCCTCAGCCAGCCTGCCCGGCAAACGCTGCCCTGCAGCCACCCCTCAGCCTGCCTGCACCTCTTGGRTTGGCTTAGTTAAGTAGCTTCCACAAAGTGTTTGCTTTCAATATTCTGAATGATTCGGTATTTTACCCAAAGGGCAAAAGTTTTATGGGGAAGTATTTTTGCCTTCGCTAATAATGTTCATTAAGCACTAACCAAGACATTAATTCCAGCATCAGGAGGAAGACATGACGCAACAACCACTGGTAGAATTTATAAGCAAGTTGACTGCACTGTATTACAAGGCAAGTAGATTTTTCAATCAGGAAGAACTATAGACGCCTGTGATTCAAAGAGGAAACAGATGTTTTAATGATGATAAAGGGATTTTAATGCTATATGATTGTCTTTCTAACAGCCACATTTGAGAACCTACCATACAAAAACATTTTGCAGCATTTACACAAATCTTTCATAAATGATTACTGAATTGCCATATGAATGAACATTTTTTTCAGGTCACTTGAAAGTATATAAATAAATAAGTTCCAGGACAAACAAAACATAGGGGGTAAATATGCCTTTGTCATTTTCTTCAAGTCAGGCTAAGAAAGAAATGTGAAGAGCTGTTCCTTTGATACAGGAAGAAAATACATCACCTTGCTCAAAACACTTATGTAAGAAAACATGACCATAACAATGCAATTGCTATGACTTGCCTGTTTTGTAAACACAAAGAAGTGCCAAACTCACATTACTTCATCACTACTATCTCTCTAAGATTTTCATTTTTCTCATTGCTTTGTTAGTCCTCATTTGACATTTATTTAGGTAAAAACAGCATCTGGGACTTGTCACAGTATTTCGTAAACAAGTATTTTGAGTTTAACAGTCTATAATGTGTATTGATTACTCACCATATCCATGAATGCCTCCTAAAGGGGAAATTATTCACATGCATCATGTTCACAGGTCTTCCAACATTAGTGTTTTCCTTGTCAGACAGATTTATCTGTTATGGTATTCATAGATGCATGCCAGAACAACTGCATGAGCAGTCAACAGCAGGGATTATTGCAAGAATTACTGTAATCCACAAAAATAAAAATTCCCAGGATCCAGTGAAAGACTTCTCACAGGGTTTTCTAGGTACACGTCCATCCATTTATGCATCACTTGCTATTTTAAAAAAAACATTAGACTAATCAGTATACAGAAACTGTTCTGACAATGCCAACAGTTTGCCTTGATAAAAATCCAAGTGCTTTGACTGTGAATTAAAGCATCTTCATACGCAGCATTTTGAACAGTTGGAAAAGGTTAGTTAAAAGATAGTTTCTTGCCATCTGTGCCAAATCAGTGTTTAGGGAGAGGTGTGTAACTTCAGATTGCTTTGCCATGTTCAGAAATGAATACTGCTTTTTCTTCTTTCTTAGACACATATTCATCAATGATCAATTTAATGCAGTTTTCCTTTCTTACGAGCCTGGGGAACAGGAGGATGTTTAATAGCCTTGTACAACAACCCCAAACTTCTTTCTGAATTTGATACTGTGACTTTGTTTCTTCAGCTAAGAAAGAAGGAAGGAAGTATGCTTTTTCCACTCCATAGAACAGTACTACAGTTAGATATCATCAAGGGATATGATCATGCCTGATCAAATTCATTTTTGCTGTCTAACCCCGTAATAAGACTGCCTGCTCCCTTTAAGTGAAATGACTAAGCTATTGACTCTCACTGCAGAATCTAGTTCTGTTTTGATATTATACTGTATATAAACCCACGTGCATCAATTTGTACGTTGCAAAACGAAAGCAAAGCTATAAGTCCCGTGTTACCTAAGCATTCCTTCTCTGCTGTCCTTTTTTTCCCAATTCAGATCCCAGACAGTAGTTATCACTCCTTACGCTCTGGCAAATATCCTCGGGAAGATTCTTAAGCCCAGGCTACAGAGACGGCATCTATTTTGAAGCAATGCAGAGTCAACAGGCTCACGCTTCCCTTTCCCGGACCAGAATTTGCAGCCTGCCCTCGGGCTGCTGGTCTCCTCGCCCAGCAGCAGCAGCAGCAGCAGCAGCCGCGGCAGCCCCGGACAGTGTCGGGCTGCGTGGCACTGGTCCTGCAGCAGACTGGGCTCGGCTGCGGAGAGGGCTCTGCCTGGCAGAGGCTGTGCTGGCGTCAAGGGGGCCCTCTAGGTGGGTTCTCCCGGCACCGCGCAACCTGCCCTGCCGCTCCCACCCGTCCGGGATGGAGGGGAAGGACGGGGCACTAGCTAGACAGCCTTCCTTAGAACGGCCCGTGCCTGCCGGGTGACAGAAAGCACTGAAACTTTTGCATGGAAGTGCAAAAATGTGCAGGAAAAGAGACGCGCCAGTCAGCAGAGTTAACCATGTTGATCTCTACTGAGATGTAAAAGATTTCTGTACTTTTATACTTCAACATACCCAGGGTATACATTGTTTGCTTGCCATYCTTCTTAAATGGTTTACACTGTACTAAGACTTCTTAAACTTCTAACGACCCCTTGCCCTTTTGGACAGGAAATCCTGCAGTATGGAAGCCAGCTGCAACTTCAATGACATTAAAACGTGTGATAAGACTTTGTATTTGATTAGGGTGTGGGTGAACTGGGGAGTAACACGATAAGCTATTGCACGTCACGTTTGTATAGATTTTGTTTCCTTAAGATCAGTTCTGTTTCTTGATGCAACTCTATTCTACAATACCCCAAATTAGCCTTAGTAGACTTGATRCCACTCTGAAGAAAGAATAAAATATTGAAGTACGTGAATGTCACAGTGTATTGGCAGTGAAATGGCATTGATTCAATTCAGTAATAAAAAAGAAGCCTGTACTTCTGCACACATTTGCACTTTACTGAATATTTGTATATTACTGATATGACTACTTAGTTGAAGACTTAAAGCACAAAAGTACAATAGATCACAAAATTTAAAGGGGCTCTAGCCCCATTTATGTTCTACTAGTCTATACAGAAGGTGAGATTTTCTTTGTCATTAAAGTACAACCACGATAGAAAGGAGAGTCTGAGAAAAATACCACTTTTCACTAAGCTGCTACGAAACAAAATATATTATCACTCCATAAAGATATTCAGTATGACTTTAAAGGAACCAGGTAAGCTGTTACATTATGTTCATGCTCTATCTAAAAAGCGTACCCTTCCCACCCCTCCCAATTAGTTTGGGAATTTATACCAAAGACATTTGAAGAAAATATAAATGAAATTCTGAAAGTTGTAACATCTGAATTAATCTGAATATGAAAAAAGAATCACATCTTTTCCACTTTCAAAGCTAGGTAAATTTATTATGAAATGTTAACTGCACCAAATGCTTCCCAAATCTGCACCATCATTACTATTTCATATTGCACTTATCTCACTGCATACTTGCCCGATCACTCACAGGSACTGACATTTTCAACACTAGAATTACATAATGACTTGTTCTATCTTAAGAAAGAGCTTCTCAGCACTGACCTGTCACTTACCACATTTGAAATCGTGAATGAATCTATTCTGCATATGTGTTACAATTTTTCTTTAGTGTTAAGTTCAGCACAAAGCATAGCTCTCGTTGACTCAGCTAATTTCATTCACAAGCAGAGTTGCAGAAGGAGTGTGGGTGTATACAAAGTTACTATACAGTATTACAAACCAGTCAAAGAACTCAACAGCAAACTGGAAAGAAGAATATGTGGGCTTTCCAGAGCAGGGATAAATTAAAGCTAGAAACTTTAACCAGTAAAATAGATTGACTTGTAAAATTCTTCCTGATCAAGCCCGTAATACTTTGCCAACCACCTTGCATTAAAAAAAATAAATTAAATATATTTTTAAAAAGCATCAATTGGAAACAAAATTTCATTTGATTCCTTGGTTACCAGAGCAGTGCTCTGACCAGGAGAATTTAGATTAGATGACAGTGCAGTTCTTCTTGCCCATTCGTGCCGAATCTAGACTAGGCATAAAGAAGTTGGAGGGGGCATGACAAATACAGATGTTTACAACTGATTGTGACTCTTCCCTGAGGTGGAGGAACCCTAGATTCCAGTACTTCTACAAGGTCTTTTCAAATATTTTCCACTAAAATTAGTTGGCACAAAGTATGTTTGTAGCAGGAACCAGATTATCTGGAAGCACTTCTCACTTCCAGTAAATAGTTGCATTGTACTACAGAATGAGGATCTATCCTCTTTCTCTCTTTTAATAGTCTTGAGAATCTCATTTCTCATTGCTCAGTGAAATATCTAAAGAGGAAGGAGTTCAGAACATGTCCTTTAAACCTTATTTTTAATCAGCCTATTAACACTGCAAAATTGCAAACACCTTTCCGTTAAGTTCTTTGGGGAAAGGAGAAGCAAAGGATTATATGCATCTCCATTTCCAGTCTTCCTCCCACAGCACTCAGCTTTTCAATTACTAGCTATACCAGAAAATTCACTTAAAAATTGATTAAAGTCTCTGTATGTTAAACTGAAGTCCTCTAGARTATTTTCCTTGCTCCTTTCATAGATGCAAATGCACTAGCAGATACCAGAGGAAAGAAAAGTTTACCTTGTGACATTTCTGGCCATCATCCTGTGTTGGGTTGGAAGGCACCTTTAAAGGTCATTTAGTCCAGACCCCSTGCAATGAGCAGGGACATCTGCAACTAGATCAGGTTTTTAAGAGCCCTGCTCAGCCTGACCTTGAATGCTTCCAGGGATGGGTCATCTACCAGCTCTCTGGGGAATCTGTCCCAGTGTTTCACACTCATTGTAAAAAGTTTCTTTCTTACACCTATTCTGAATCAACTCTTTMATTTTGAAACCTTGTATCCCTTGTCCTATCACTGAAGACCTTTCTAAATGATGACAGTACTAACAGGAATAAAATTTTGTTCTACCAGTATTATAYTTAAAACTCAACAAAAACAATGAAAATACATAATACAGACATAAAGGTCATGAGAAGCAAAACACACCAAGGGCATAAAGAATATAACATTTGTATGCTTAGACTGAGTGCAAATTTTCCAAAGAGATCAGTATAACGTACTGCATCTTTTGATTTTTACAAAAGGGGGGCATAAAAAAAGTAATTGGATCAAATATTTTGTTTAAAACACATTAGCACACAGGACAACACATGCATCTGGAAAGATAAAGCTAATGCTTAAAGAAATGCTGAAAAGCCAGCTACTAATATGAGTACACAAAATTTCATCAGTGTCATTGTTAAATAGTAATAATGACCAATGGCAGATTTTTGAGACAGCGCAAGATAAGCTGATGACTTAAACCAGTAGATTCTGAACAAGTATCAATAAAAGAAACCTTCTCAAACTTTTTAATTGCTTAAAAAGTTTCAAAATACCTTCCAAGTAAAAAATGGTTCTGGAGCCTGAAACATGCTACCACTGACAAGGAGGGTTCCTGGAGATCAACTCCAGGACAAGAAATCCATTGCTAACATAAATAACCAGTGCAGAAGGTAATTTCAAGGTTTGGTAAGTAGGCTGAAATAAAAATTCTTATTAAAAAAGAAAAATTTAAAAAAGCCTTTTTGCATGCATTATAAAAAGAAAAAAGTAAAGAGAGTATTGAACACAGAAGGAAAGAACTGAAAAAAAAAATAGCAGTCACTTAAGTCCTAATATGCGTTCATATGCAATATTATGGAAATATAATGCATGGATGTGACAATTTCCGTATTTGGGATTAATTCCTACATTATGAGTGTCTGTATGCCATCATCCAAACTGCAACCTCACGTGGTTAATCTGAATATGAAAAAAGAATCACATCTTTTCACTATCTATAAATTTTCCATGAAAAACACATAGATTAAAAAAATCAGTGTGGTTAATGAAATGGTAAGAAATGTATCCTACTGCACAGAGTAGAAGGAAATTATCCAAATGATAGGTCTTGAGTCATATAATGTTTTAGGTCCACAGAAATTATCTTCAGTAATAATAACATAGAAAGTAAAGGCACAACTTCATTACACCAGAATCCTCATCAGAGTAAGTAGGTGAACCCAGTAAGCTCCTCTCCACATTTTAGACTTCTCCGCTCACAAACAAGTGTTACATGAGTGTATATCAAGACACAAAACCTGAGGTTTTGACCTGTGTGCTTCCTCTGCCATCTATCCTGCAAGGAAATTATTGGACCACCCTCTGGAGTTAGGAAACTAGATTTTCAGAAAGAAAGACTCGTGCAGCTTAGAAGAACTTGCCAAAAGCAGTCCAGATAACTGTAGCTGGTCTCTAGCCTTCCTGTAACTCCTGTTACATCCCTAAGGATCTTCCATCCTCAGATATTTTCATGACAAATCATAAGACAAGCCACATGCAATTGGTGTCATGCTATAGAAACATCATCCCAGTGGGCTCTGACAGAGTCTCACATGATTCCAGACCCTTTGAACTGAAAAATTACAGAAAATTTGTTTCTTGTACCCAGTGAGGTCTAAATGAGTGTCAYGCAGTGGGGATATAATGCATGCCACATAAGTTGCCCTGAGGGCTTGAGAGCTTACAGTCATAATTATCTCATTGAAATGACTACTAAAAGAGAAAACTTAAAAAAACYCAAAACCCATACTTCACTTTTGAACAACAATCATGAATTAGGTAATGTTGCTAAGAGCTTGCGGCTATCCCTTAAGAACAAAAAGAGCTTAGTTATCAAGTATATTTTTGTTCTGGAAACGATGTGCTGAACTATAAATGTAATTTGAGCAGAACATTCTCCATCCAAGCCTCAGCCCTTTTTGAAGTCCAAGGAATCTTCAGGCCAAAAATTTTTAAAAATGAATATTTTATGTGTCTTCTATTACATTCTTAGCTTGTTCAGTGTCCCTCTCTTTTCCATCCAATTAGAGAAAGAGATTTTTTCAGGTAATTTCATTTTAAAATGTAAAATCATCTCAGGTATATAAAAAAATAATCTTTTCTCCTCATCTTACTTCATAAACATCACTTGTAGTTATACTTTTTTATTGTGCCATTTATGTCTTATAACTGAAATAAAAGGATCCTTAAAAGTGCAGAGATTTAAACTTGCATAGGAGTGGTGTGGAAGTGAATGTCGGGGAGATTAAACCACCTTTTGATCTCATTTGAAGAGAAATAATCTTGCTGTCCTGAATACTACTGATTGGTGATACCTGAAGAAAAATAACTGTCCTTCATAGCAACATACCTCCCTAGATCCCCCCAGGGCACCACTGGTTTTACTCAAAGAGTCCTATCTTACTTCTTGAATAAAACAGGTTTCAGATGCCTTAAAGATCATAAAGAAATACAAATGTTACATCTATGCAAAAGAAATGTAAATAAGAACTGCAGATTATTTCTCTCTCTTTTCCCATTGTACTCCACCCACCAACTGGCCAATGAATCTTCTTTGCCTTAAAAAAAGGCAAAAAGAAAAAAATCTATTCCAGTCTGTTGACAGAATAGAGAGTTAACATATTAAAGTGAGTGACAGTTTAGGTCCATATTTATCAAGTTATTTTGCTTCCTATGTCCTAGCTGTATTTTTTGGCCAGAAGCAGAGCTTGAGCTCTCTGTAAGGAGTCATGTTGTACTATATAATATGGGCCTGGTAGCACGCTCACAGTTTGGATCTATGTCTGTTCTGAAACAGGAAGTGACTTCCCATAACCACAAATTCTAAAATTTTACCTTGGTGGTAAGATCACATATGACTAGAATTCCCAAAGACAGTTTTGCAGAAGTTATTCAAGAAAACAAATTGTACAAATGAACTAGTTGTAAAATTGAACAAATTTTTCCAACTATGAAATGGAAACAATGAGAAAATTACAGTTTTTTTATTATACAGTGGTAGAGAACTGAAGGCAGATTAAATACACTTCCACCAAATAGTCATGACCTTTTCTATTATATAGAGATTATTGTGCATTATTTTTGGTCAATTCTATTTCAAGTAGAGAACACAGTTCAAAGTACTTGAATATTAAATGAGAAGGTAGGATGATATTTTATTTGATAATACTTCTTGTTTGACTTTTTTTCCTCTACCATATCTGGTAATGTTTGCATTACATTCACTACTTCTTCCTATATACCAGCACCATGTTATTCTGAACACAAGTATATTTTGTAAAAGGAATGATAACTACCTGAACTGAACAATTTAGATATGATTTAGAAAAAGAAATGAAGTAAAAGGGCTTCTCTTAACAATTCTTGTGGAATCTTAGGCATACTTTTTTTGGACACTTTCCTATCTACTCTCTTCTTGAATGTGGAAGGAAAAGTAGTAGAATGGGCACATGTAAAATACAGGACAATGCTTCGAGACATTTTTTTTTTCTGAAATGTCATTTCTCCTAATATATCTTATTTTTCTATCAAGTAGGCTTTTCTGTCAAATACACAGTTCAATCRACTAAATTTCAATTTATTATCTATAATATTGTTTAGACATTTGAATAATCTTAATAATCTCAAAAAACTTCTTAAATATCTAAGTTGTAGATGACCCATTATAATAATTAATGATAAGATTTCTGTTTTGCCTGGAGCTGTTTATTCATCAAAAATATTTCTTGTTACTTTTGAAATGGAAATAGATATACTGCAATTCTTTTCCGTTTAAGAAATGAAAATTAATATTTTCTACGTGAGGGTTCCTAAARCTTCTTCAGATGCCTTACTGAATTTTGCAATATGTTATTTTCATAATAAATAGTCTAGATCCACCAGCTTTTTATCAAACTAGAATCTTTGATATAACTTTTCTGAGAAAAAAAAAACAAAAAACAAACAAACAAAAAAAAAGACCCATATTACAGTAATTTCTTTTTGAAATAAGAATATGAAGTTGGGTATTTGACAGGTACGGTACACTAACGAGTGAAAACCTTTTTTTATTTGCCCTGATTTGTCTTGGTTTTGCTGCTTTTAATTTTATTTATGAGCAAATAATTTCTGCCTGTTTGTAATTCAGTCACCAATAAATGTATTATGTCAAAACCCTCAGGGCTTGCAAAATCAAATCATTTCAACATTGAGATTATGTCATTAAAAAGGTTAGCTATTATGAAAGTAGTATAAGTAGTGTTCAGTCACTGAACTTTTCTTTCATTGTGGTCAGCCTATGCTCTTTGTCATCAATAGACTTTCTATTTTCTTTCATAGTTTCAGAAAGTTTCAGGACGTCAAACATGTAAGCCTTACATTCCCTCCTACTGAACTCTGCAAGATCCTGTAATCTGATTCTTCTCTATAGTGGTAGTTTCCTGAGTCATATGAAAATGTCACTAGTGTGCTCCATGAATAAAAATACCAAATGAAATATYTGAACTTTAGCAGTATTTTATTTAGGAGATAATATTTATCTTCTTACAGTCTTTTCTGTTTTCTGTTACTACCTCATAATCTGCCTTAAAATTCTTTACTTATACTCTTGTTTTCTATTTTAAATAGCAATTTCCCAAGTAACAAAAAAAATCACCTATATAAGTCCATCTACTATTTTCCGAAAATAACATTGCAGAAACCAAATAATTTAGTAAACTCAGAACAATTTTATCTAATTTTATATTTGTCCTCATGACTAGTGACTCTGGTGCTCAAAACTTTTTGCCTCTTTTTCTTAAATGAAAAAGGCAGTAGATCTGCCTAGATCACTTCTGATCTCTTGAAATGCAAGTAACATGTTTAATATTATTTTGTTCCTGATTTTATAATCTTATTAACAATCCCTACTATAAGAGAGAGATTTCCTGTACCAGTCCTTTCAAAGTTCTTGAACAAAGATCATCCAGTCCCCTTAAGAGCATTATTGCCTAAGACTTTCTTCCAGATTGTAGCAATGTAGATTTAAATATCTTTGTTTTTATTATCTATCATGCTTGTCCTGATGCTTAAAATATTTTTTCCTATTAACACTATGCACCCTATGCTTTCTGTTGATTTACTGAATATTTGATAAAGAAATTGATTTGATTTCTCTTGCCAGACTGCTCAGGCCTTGACATATTTTATAGATTCTGGTTGGTTTTTTTTGCAACACAAATATGAGAAGTTTCTCATAACATCATAATGCCTGGTACTGATTCCAGGAAATTCATCCAGCTTTTATTTATTTTTTTCTTTTTTTTTTTGCCTCCATGGAACACCTTCCTTTTTATGTCCAGCACTATTTTCAGTTTATCAAATTGTAATTTCCCTCCCCCTACCAATGGATGTACATATCCCAGAGAGTTCATTTCTGTAAATTGACACTTTGTTATTTTCTAATTGCCTTTCACATATGTCTTTAGAACCATTTCAACAACCTCCAGGGGTCAGCAGATCCCATTTCACACACAAATATATGAAGCTGTCCACCTACCTTTACACTCATGTACATTTAAATGATGCTTTAGACAGGAATTATCATAATAATTACATTTTGTACACAAGTACGATTATTCCCCTTTTTGTCAGATACAGACAAAACATAAATATGTAGGTGAGTGTTCTGTGTCTGGCAATTTTAGCATTAAGCWAGTGATAAGTTGTATTGTGACAAATATACATCTATTTTTTAATTGAATTAAGAGTACAAGAATTGATACTCATAACTGAAAAGACATTGAAGCCCATGTCAACTTACTTCTTAAGTAAAAGATGTTTAAAAATTAACACATAATTTAAATTGGTGAGTGCCCAGAGGAAAGCCAATTCAGATAACAGTTCTGTCTCCCAGCTACATTTAATAGGAGAAAAACCCAAGACTTTTTCATAGTATCAAAAGATTCTCACTGTCCTGGGAATAATATACAGAAGTTGCTCTAATATATTTTGCTGAATGAAAAATTTATTGTTTGTGCATATGCAGCTATGGGCACGTAGTCAGTAGTATGATGGTATTTTATAGCTACATAGAACCACAGTGGCTTTGGATTACTAAGAAACATAGAAAAGACTTTMGAGATCTTTATCTCAAACATTTTACAGTCCCAAAATAACTTGAAAACAGAGGAAAATTATTATTTGTTACACAGAGAAGTGGACGAAAATGTTCTTAACAGAAGCAGGATAATAAGCTGATTATAAAGTACTTAATGAGATTTATAAGATTAATATGGGCCAATATTCCCTGTATACAAAGCCATTCTTAGTTTCTTTTTAATTTATTATTTAAAGGAGTACAATAAAGAGCAAACATGTGACAATCTAAGTAGCAAACCTCTCTGATTTGCAGACTGAAGTACAAATTTGCATGAGATTATAGCAGCTTTTTCTAAAGTTTGAAGTCCAAATCCTAGTGCATTTACATCASTAAAAATGCTGAACACTGCAATGTCATTGATGGAGTTAGCCACTAACCGTGTGATTGTGAACAAACTGAGAAATGCTGAAGCCTTTGCTGATTATTTCCTCAAATATATATGTGAGAAATTTAAGTCTTCCCCCACCATATAGCTCAGCCTATTAAAAGTGTAATGCTAAGAAACTGGAGCTTTTATGAAGCACGCAAAACATAAAAATACACCTTCTTTTTCCTATATGCTCCCAATGTTTTTGAAGGAAAGACTCCCAAACTGAATATCTCTGAAACAGACAACAACTTTTGATGCTTTTAGACAGCTCTGCTAAAGACTGGTCTCTGGTCTGTCTACTGAAATATGGTTCAGAGAAATCCTTCCATTTTGCAAATTATTTAAGTCAGATAAGATGGTGAAGTGCCATGAGACCCATATACTTTTTAAGTCAGACATATATTTGATGTCTTTGCACGATCAGTTTAATCTAGGCATAGTTTCCCATCACGCCTGAAGGGGAAGAAGCTCCCTGATGGCAAGGCATTGCACTATATCTAAATTTTAGATCTAGTCAGGGAAATTGAGATTTAAATTATTACTGCAAACATAAGACACCTCTTTGACATTTGATTTTTTTTCTTCCATTTGGTGACTGAGAAAAGGAATAGATCAATGGTACAAAGGCAGGCATCAAGAGGTCCAATCAGAAGATTAGGTCACAAAGTCAAGGCCTCTGGTCACTAGCTACTAACACTTGGGAAATTTGGAAAGCTCTCATGACATAAATTGGTTTTACGGTATTTTGCCAAAGCAACCCATGAGAAACACGAATTTTTTTAGCATTATGGAAAGCCAYGGTAGGACTGCTTGAAGTATAAAAACACAGTTGTCACCTCTATGTTTGGGCCATGGTAACTGCACTGCTTTTGCTATTTATCCAAAAATACAGATATTAGAACAATGTCTCGGTATTAAGTGTCAGGTATAATGTAGAAAAAAATCTACGAGATTGGAAGAAAATATTTGTTGAGAAAACAGATTCATTTTAAAGTTATTTTCCCTTAAATACACACTTTCCAGGGCTCCTTTTAATTAAAGTTAGCAAAATACTACTATTATTTCCTGGTAGTCTGGTAAGGAGCCGTAATTCCTCTAAAATCAAATTTGAAAAGTTCTTACAGGGCTGTGTGTCTTTGTATGAAAAGACACTGTGCGCCTTCATATGAAATTTTCTAATAAACTTGAATATGGGATAAATTCACTAAAATCAAGGAGAAAGAGAGCATGTTTTCAAAGTCTGTTTGGCTGATGTTCCCTGTTTTCAAAATTGAACAAATAATTTTTGGTAATTGGATGGAACAAAAATACCCATCTGAATAAATCCCAATTTTTTTTTTTTCCTGAGAAAGTGATTCCAAGAACAGGTTTTTTTTTTCTGGAGTATTCTGAGAAGACTGATTTTTTTCTCTCTATAGCTTGAAAGCTTGAGTGTATGAAGAAACAGAACAGCTGCTCTTAGTAATTACAGGCCACACACTGATTTTTCTGACTAAATGACACTGTCTTTAAAGTAGGATAGCAGCCTGGATGTGTTTACTTTCTCAATTATTCTCCCTCAGCTAATGCAGGTAACTGGAGACAGCACCATTTCACTACTCCCTACAAAATGGTTGTGAAGTTGTACACATAGTTTCTTATTGCCCTCATGATTTGCATATTAAAATAATGAAACACTAGTCCATGCCCAAGGTATTTATTGTGTGAATTAGGCAGATAACTCATTATGGAATGGTCTTTAGAACACAGCATATAAGACAGAAGCATGGCATGTGCCAGAGCTTCCTATTGTGATACCATGCTAAAACTGAAAAGCAACTGAATGACTTTTTCAAAAAACACTGCTTTAGGTTGCCAACTAAATAAAACCTGTTATCAAAATATACATTTCAACTAAACCCGGATTCCAGCAGCTGACTATTTTATATTTTCTCACCATGTTTTGTCAGGTACTAACTTTAGTTTATTCCAATACTGAATTAAATAGAAAATTATTGTTTTATTATTTTCTGCAATTTATTAGTATACTTCACTGCCAATTCATCTATAAGACTATTGCTCTCTAGAAAATATTCTGCAGAGAAAAGAATGCATRAATTTCATCTCTTGAACTTGACATGGGTCAAACAGATAGATCTTTTACCTTGTTTTCTAAATCTCTATTATGATCACAAGTTGACTACTCACAATATCAGCACATTTCCAATTTTCTGAAGCGAAGTTGAGTTGCAAAATGCTTGGAAAAAATAGTTCTAATCACTCATTTAAATCAATGTTTAAATTCGATAAGTAAAACAGACTACTTTACAAGTGGAGGTTTTTGGTTTTTTGTTTTTGTTTTTTGTTTTTTGTGGKTTTTTTTGTTGTTGTTTTKTTCTGGCTGTTTGATCAATTGAAAGGCTATGATGCAATACTATCTTACTGAAAAAAAAAATGAATAGAATTTTTTATTTCCCCAAAGAAAAAGTGAAGGCCAAACTAATTTTTTTCAAAATAAGGAGAATAACAGAATTATCAAAATTAAGATTGACCATTTGAAACTGTCCTCTAAAGGACTGGACTTAGAGCAGCTCCACTGAATGAAAAGGCGCTTTGGAAAGCTCAAGAGTTGAAAAATCAGGCTAATTGACTATGCTAGTAACATTGAAAACTAGATATGGTTTTATATTTTTTCACTGGAACATGCCATATTAAATTAGTGCAGAAATCATACCCAACATAAAATTGTCCATTGCTTTTTCAATAATGAGGTGGGTGTTATAGATTTCATCTGGGCAGAAACTATGACATCTGCATGGAAGGGAATGCTAACTAAACCCAAGATCACCTGCTCCTCCTCTCAGTCTAGTCCTTAGAAAGCAATAATTGAAAATGGATGTGAAATTCCCAGTTCCATTATTTGAGCAATAGGTACCTCTTCTTATGCTCTAGAGACCTCACAACCTGAACCTTGTTTTATATTATTTCTTGCATGGAACAAAAAGTTAAACACATCTGAAAACCTGAAAGTATCTGTAAATAAAATAAAGTTCACAGGAAGTTTTCAAACTTATTTTACAGTTACTGTTGTAGCAATAACCATTTAAAATACGTAGTCATGAAATTTTAATATAAGCATACAGCATTAAGTTCATATATTTCCCAGATGTCAGGAAGCAAAGTTACATTTAATTGAAGAAGAAAAGTTCTAAACTGAGCGCTGGTGCACTGTAACAGACTCAAAAGGAATTTCTATTGGTAAATCAAGTGACATGAAATCTTGACATGCAGGTTTTCTATAATTAGTCCAGGATGTTTAAAATTTTTACTTGCAGCCAATAGTGCATCTTAACTTGACATAAAAGCATATTTCAGATAATTTGGCATACATTTATTAGAGGGTAAAAGGCAGAAATTGAAGTTAATTKAAGAACCTTTTCACAATACTTGCACTGGTTGAAATATTCTTATGCATTCTATTCTAGGATGTTTAATAGGCTTATGGATATCTTCAGAATCCTTAATTTACAGTGCTTTTCACTTGGTCTTTTTACACTTCTCCAAGATAAAATTTCAATAGTATACATATGTCTTCTACACATAAGGAAGAAACCATTATTAAGACTATAATCATATAGTCTTAATAATATCATATCATATAAGAAACCATTATATATCTATATATAAGATATATAGATCATATCATATATATCATATGCTATATCATATAAGAAACCATTATTAAGACTTTTTTTTTTTTTTTAAATATGCATAAACGCTGTCAAAAAGATGACAGAAAGGTTCTACTCTTTTTT
>NW_026623250.1:2488569-2525561 GCF_030028575.1 Malurus melanocephalus | reverse complement strand
TATTGTACTATACCTAATCTGTCCAATACAAAGAAATCACTCCCAGAGAGCACATTTGCAGTCTCATTTAGATCCCTTATATCATTTTGCAAAGATTAATTGCACTTTATGAAGTGTTTTAAAGATGTAAGGCTAACTGTGACTGCCAAGTATAATTAATCTAGTTAATACACCAACAGTGCATGTAATACTGTTCAATAATAAATTCTTTTCTGATGTTTATATGAGTTTGATGGCCAATTGCAATTAACCACTAGAGTGTGCTATTTTTAAACCATGACAAGCCTCCTGGAAGATCATTTCATGACACTTCATGAATTTTTTTAAGATTCTATATGTAATATTAGAAATTGGACAAATAATTGAAACTTGTTAGGTCTTAGTAGTGTAAGTAGCATTTCACTAGCTAAAATATACAATCAGCAAGACTTTCATGTGAAAAAATTATTACTGAAAGTATTTTACAACCATCAGTTCTTAATGAATTTCTTAACAGACCTGAAGGCTGTACAGAAGAGCAACTCTTTATTTTCAAAAAGTATTCATGGAACTGGGATCTCACATTCATATACATGATCTTTTGACAGGTGGTCGTTACATTACCCATGCAGTTAATAATACACACCTCAAATTATTGGATAAAATTTTGAAATCATTTTATATAATTTCAGAACCATTTGATAAATGTCTTTGGGTTTGGAAAAGGAAGTTTCATGGAGACAAGCTTCTTCACCCACTCTAAATTCATTGTGATGTTTTAAACATTGGTTATGAAATCCTATTACATTGACCCAGATTAAGTATTTAGACAGGTCCTCATTTTTATAGCAATAAAAGGACAGTTGCCATAAGATGCAATATACTGTAAACACTGATGCTTTAGCTATGAAGACGGTGGCAGTATCAAAACCAAATGTTATTCAGTCATTTCTAAAATCATCATCATGTTAATATTCATTATTAAGCATCTCAATACATGAGATTTTTAAAGATGTAAATATGTAAGCAAATTAAAATTTGAGGCATGTTCCTTAGGAAGGCTTAAGGATATGTTCTTTTTCATGTTCCTCTTAAGCACACAGCTCAATCTGGTGAGGGAAATTCTACATTTACATACATTTTACTAGGAAAGATTTTTCTTCTATAGGATTCTGTAATTTCATGTGTTTATAAAAAGCTTTTTTTTTTTCCATTCAATTCAAGTTAATTCAGGCATGAATGCAAAGAAAATATAATTACAGATTTGGGGGACAAAATTATTAGCTTCTCATATAAGAACACTCCGTCCTCCCTCCAGCACTAAATCTCTGTATTTTTACTTACAAACTCAAAAGTTCTAGAAAACAGACTATCTTTTTGAGTTTTACACGTGTTAATATGGTAACTATTTTGCATGTGAGTAACTTTTCTGTAGAAATCTCAAGGCAAGATCTGGAGGACATAGATTAACCATTTTCTATTTTATTTGCAGTACACAGTCCATCTGCATACATCCACTAAAAGCTGAGTAACTTGCAGGTCTCTAGGCAATTTATACGCACACATAGGCAAAAATAGATGAAAATACTGCAGCGTAGTCATGTTCAAAGCTAAGCCTGGACTATCTGGTAATTAGCTCACAAGCACATTGAAAAGAAAGCTCTTAAATAATAACAACATATTTATTCCAGAAAAGCAATGATCTGAAACAGCCAATGTTTATAAGAAATTATAAACACCCAGACTTCTAAAAGTGGAAACCAAAACCCTTATCCATGATATGAAAAGAGTTCTGGCACAACTGAGCAAAGCATGTAAGAATGCACTGTAAAGGTATTCTGCAGCTTGTGGCATATTTGTAAAAATAGAAAATATAAATTGGCTGTCTTTTGAAGCAAAGTAAACAAATTCTTAGGAAGATCAGTCAGATCTGGTTTACTGTTGGTTTGTGTTTGTTTTGTCTAGGTTTTGTGTGTGTGTGGTTTTTTTGGTTGGTTTGTTTTCAATGCAGAGAGACAGGCAATGCTTCACTGATCAACATTTATACTGAGCTGAAGGTCAGACTGTCAGCATTTCTGCAAGCCCATATATCTGAATTAATAATTGCCATTCAGGTACTGGTGAGCTACAAAATCATTGCAATGCCATTTAGAATCATGGAGGCATAAAACAACCCAGGTTGAAATGGACCTCAGAAGATCACCATGTCCAGTCTTTCACAGGAAAAAGATCTTATATTTGGTACAAAAAAATAAAAAGAAAAAACTATTT
Organism: Malurus melanocephalus; assembly: GCF_030028575.1. Lineage (NCBI taxonomy): Eukaryota > Metazoa > Chordata > Aves > Passeriformes > Maluridae > Malurus > Malurus melanocephalus. The sequence goes on along the minus strand of NW_026623250.1, from coordinate 2,523,311 downwards.
ACAAAAAAGAATGGAGGAGTTGGAAACACACAAAAAACCCTTTTTTTCTTGCTGTTATTACAATTGTCCCCTAGAATTGTCTGTTGGATACATGAAGTATTACAGGTCTTATATTTCAAAACTGGGAGAGACCACTATAGGCAGCAGTTTTTTTTTTTTTTAAAAAATAGTATCAACCAAGTAATAGCTGATTAATTTTTTCACTTATCACTATAAAACATAATTTTAACTTTTCAGTTGCTTGTTTGCTTTTTCTTCTGGTTTTGAAGGGTTTTTTTGATTTGCATTTATTTATTTCTACAGTGATGGAAGACTGTCACAGTTGTCTCTTCCAGGCTAGAAAGTATATAATTATTAAATATTTTGGTACTGTCTTGTAGAGTGTGCTGTTCCATTTGGTAATAAATTGAATGAAAACAAAAACTAAATTTGTCAAGAGCAATGTGAATCTCTGTTGTAGGGGTTTACCAATAAAAATATTTAAGTAGAATACCTTAGTAGCTTTAATATAAAACTTCCTACTTAGTCCTGTTGTATAGCAGTCCTGTAGATGGCATGAAAATATTTCCCATTTTTCCAAGTCACTCTTTGAAACATCTGTGGACTGCTCTTTTTAAAGTAAGAATATCAAGAACTGGACAATCTTCTGGTTGTGGTCTCCAAATAACCTCAGACACAAAGATTCAAACTGTGAGTTTGCCTGGCTCCACAGCTACACCCCCCACACTCAGATCTTTTGATCAGTACCCATATGGGAGGAAGACTTAACTTCCTGAGCAAACAACAGCATTGTCACCTGCGACACTTCCAGACTCATCATGGCTGTTCACACGGCAAAAACAAAGATACTCCAAGAGCTGCCAGGCTCTGGAGCCACAGTGTGTCCTTGGCTCTTTTCCAGACTGCCTCAGATAGTTCTCTGCAAGACAAAACTAGGATAGGGTCCTGAAGAAGTTCATCCTGAAGATGACTTCCAGCAGGTGATATGGACCAGAATGCATCAAGTCTGGTTTCCTTTGAACTGCACAATCCTCCAGTGCCACCCTAGAATTTCTTTATCCCCAAACACCACTTAAAGCCTTCATGCAAAAGCCCAAGCTACACAGTAAAAACAACAGTTCAGTGGCCTGCATTATATCCCGTGCTACTATTTATTATTTCAAACGCTTCCAATTCAACACACAAAAAACAATTGTTATCTTGCTGTCATAACAGTATCATATAGGGTCCTGAGGGAATTCAGAGCCAAATGCTGTGCAAAGACAGCACACTGTAGAGTCCASAGCAGCATTGGTCACTGCATTGTTTAATTTATGGATTAAACATCACACCCAGCAACTGATGCATTTTGAAGGAGAGATGGAAGATTTCTTCCATCTTTGTAAATTTCATTCTGTGAGGACAGTCTCACAGTTTTCAGATGGCTCTGAAACAGCCTTAGGTCTGGGTCCAAAACATACTCAGAATACTAGGCAGAAGGTCCTGATAACTTGAGACAAAAGTTCTTCAAACGCAGACAGAGCAGACTAACACCCCTAATTTTTTKGGGGGGAGATTTAAATAAATATTTAAATCTCAAAGGTTTATTATCATTCAAATTAGCAAGTGGAAACAATTTCAACAATTTCAATACTTCATTAACTGTTTTAAATTTTTGGTTTGATTTGCAATTTTCTGGATTTTTTACCTAAAGAAATGTTCATTTCCTTTAAAGCTCACATTTATATATATTAATCAAAATACAGTATACCTATGTATATTTGAAGTAATTCCACAGTTCAGTAGACATTTATTTTTCATACTATTTTTATGATGCTAAAATATTAAATGTCACCCTTTTGTAAATGGATGACAACATCTTTTATTAGAAGTTTCTGGAAAACCACTTTTCACTGGAAACTGAAATTCTATTACAATACAAAACCCAACACTTTTGAGTGTTTTTTGTTTATATTAGAGTTGCTATTTTTAGAAGACAATTACTATGCTATAGATATTTAAGGAAAAGGTGGATATGGATTTCAACTAGTTTGCAAATACTTGAAAGTATAGCACAAGACTTCTCTGTGTCCTTCAAGACTCCATAACTGAGATTCAGTCTTGATGGGGTTCGGAGAACTCTGTTTTTGCGTTTGTTTTGTTTTGTTTTCTCAAAATGATTAGAAGAACCAAAGGGAGAAGAGAAGGAGAAGGAGAAGGAGAAGGAGAAGAGAAGGAGAAGGAGAAGGAGAAGGAGAAGGAGAAGGAGAAGGAGAAGGAGAAGGAGAAGGAGAAGGAGAAGGAGAAGGAGAAGGAGAAGGAGAANAGGAGAAGGAGAAGGAGAAGGAAGAGAAAAGGAAGAGGAGGAGAGCCATAGCTGGCAAAACAAGAAATCCAGTCAGATTTTCTATTTCATTATTGACAAAAACAATCTGATTAAAAGAAAATGTTTTTAATTACCCACTTTTCCCCCTTTTTTCCCCTCTGTGAAGAACAAGCTACTGCTTCTTACAGCCAGTTTAAGTTTTCAGCACACTGGTTTTAAATGCTGGATCAGGAATTAAGCTAGCAGTTTAACTTTCTGCAAGTTTTGACAGCAGTTGGAATAGTAATGAAACTACTCTTTCTAAATATTATGGTTGGGTTTTTTTTTTTTGTTTGGTTGTGGTTTGTTTGCTTTTAGTTTTTATTTCCTGTGACATGGAAAGACTCCTGTATTCTGCAGTGGCGTGTCTTTCAGTTTTAGGGGGTTTTTTGGCATTGTATCAGTCTACCRGATGTCAATAATATGTCGCCTAAGCTTGAACCAGACTATTAGTGTAACATCAGGTTTATGGAGTGGCATTCTTTTAAAAGTGGTTATTTGTACATTGTTTCATAAATAAGCCTGTTTTGGCTCTAAACTTTGGGACAAGACAAACTTAGTTAAAATGCCTAAAAATAACAGTAATGCTGTTTTCTGAAGAAAATGTCCCCAATGCAACATTTTTTTAATCTAAAGCTACACCTAGGACATATGTTGTAAGAATTCTGTGAATAAATCTGTCTCTCTGACATTTTTTACAATGTAAAGAAGGAGGGGGAAAGAAGAAATTTTTCATGAACTAACGTTTCCTAGCATGAAATAGCTGATTTCCTGGACTATGTAAAAGATTCATTTTATGTCCTAAGGTATGCAGGTTCCGATAGTACTAATTTATACTGTTGGCTGTGTAGTGCTAAATATATTTAATAGATACTTCAGTTGCTGGGGGCTAAATATGTATTTCCAGTTACGCTTATAGACTTCAGCACTTTTTATTCATTTTGCTGTCACTGCTTCATATGAACTGATACCCCAGACAAAAAATTTTGATAGTTTTCAAGTATTTTTTTTTCATTATCTGATATCACAGGGAATACTGATATTAAATCATATTATCTGAAATACTGCATTTTAATTTTTTTGATTCAGAGATTCGTTGTCTCTCATGTATTTGGGCAATTGTTCATCTCTGTTTGCTGTCACAATAGAATTAACAGTTACAAAATATATTAACTTCTGTAATGTCATCATTACAAAAATTAATCATGGTCATCAGTGACACTGTCAATAAACAAATTAATACTGGATTTACAAAGAAAGGGATATGTATTCTTTTTAGTCTAGRAAGAACTAAGTACATCTCTTGCTGTTCTTTAATGTAAAGAAATATTGCACCTTCTTAAACTTTTTGGACAAGTAGAGAGTAAAATAGACCAAAATTAAGTTGAAAGTTGAAAAAGTTGAAGTTAAATTTGAATTGTTAACACAATAATAAGGAAGCTATACAAAATAAAAAAAATAAAATTATTAAGAATATTGTTAAATACACAACTAAAGGATTTTGACCACAGCCTTTCACAGCACTAGCTTAAGAAAAACACTCCAGAGAAACTTGCCCCAAGCGCATTGCTTAAATTTATTATTACTTCAGTGTTGTAGATTAAATGGTCTTCCTCTCGTTGGTGCCTGTAATGTTTTCCTGGTTTTACCCTCTGCTGCTTTTTGCTGTAAAATTATTTTAGCTGGTGCCATTCTTCAGTGAACCTTAGCCACGCATGCCAGCCAAACATATTCCAAACAAAAAGTGAGATTAAATTAGTAAATGCTGCATTGTTGTAGATCTTCAGAGAGAGCAAGAACAAAGTTACATGTCCAGGCATAAAGCTGAAGTTTTGATTTTCCTATATTCACATCTTGCTAATTAATACCTGTGCCATACAGAGGTAACATCCTTGTGCTGGAGGCAGCTGTTGTCTCTTCTGTTGCCACCATCTGGAGCTGGGGCCTTTCTGATCACTGCTCAGGAAGTGTTAAGTCATGATAACCCTGATTAAACCTGTCTGCTATACCTTGGTCAGATCATGAGTTGCCAGTGCTGTATGTGCTGTGACAACTCACATTGGATTCCACATTTGCCCACAAAATCTGCTACTGTTTCTTTGTTGATAGGGAAGACCTTGGTTTTAAGAAAGTTATCATGTATAGTTATTTTGGTAGGCGGTCAAACTTCTCTGAGGAAGATAGTCAGTAGAAGGAAAATGGTATTTCAAGCACTACAATTAAGCTAGCGTTGCTCAGAATTCATCAGAAAGAGGAACTTCTCTATCCAAAGAGATTTTACACTAGTTTTTCTGCAAACATTGGAGGTATGAGAAACTTAYTTTGTTTGCAACTCTTTGTATAACACTATGGCTAATTTTGGAGAAAAAAAAATTATAAACAACAAAAAAGAAAACTGTTGCACAGTTTTATAGAAAATTCACAGTTTTCAGCTGGAGAGTGGGAATAAACAGCAGGACACCGATTGCAGCTTTTTGCTCATTTTAATACCTATGGTGTTCTGATTTTGTCTATTCTTCACCCTTGAAATTATAATCTAGACTAAAGTGGTGAGACTAGAAGGAAAGGGAAAAAGACAAAGCATGTTAAAAGCATTAAAGAAAATAGAAGAGGGTATTTTGCTTCGACCTCATTCTCTGGAAAATGAAAATTGGACCTGTTGCCCTAGAGGTGATGAAAGGCTAAAATAGACTGAGGAAGTGATAAACCAATCTGCATGCTTAGGTTGAGATTCCACAGAACCCTAGCTGTCCAGTGTTAAAGGAAGGAGCAGTGCTGTGGGGRAGGCACATTGAATCCCAATGCTGGCACATGCAGAGGAAGAACTTGTGCCTCATCTTTCTGTATCACAATTAAATACTTTTTTAACCACTTCCATATTGGAGGGCATGGGGGAATAGCTGTTCACTGTCCCTTGATTTTATGACTGTAAATTTACAAAATTTGGGTTTGCTCCATAAATACAAAGGAAATATTAAAATATTTCTCTCCCCAAAATACAAAGGAAATATTAAAAAATTCTCTCCCCAAAAACCAATTGTCACCAGCCAGATTTGGGTGTTCAGGGCCATACTTTTGCCCAGTGAAAGCACAAATTATTTTYTATTACCTCTCCCTTAGACATGCATGTTGTTCTCATTTTCTTTCTCCTCCGAGCTAGACAAACTTGTTTTCCTCTCCGTATTSCTGAGGATATTAGGCATCATTAGCAGGAATGCACACCACTTGCAATACTGTTTCATTGCAATACTTGTAGCATTCTGTTTGCAAGGCAGTACACTATTAAACATGCTCACCAAYAGTTCACTGTGTACATTATATTTCATACAAAGTCTTTCGGAAAATGATGTTGAATGGTTAATGACAGTTTCATTAGGAAGAAATCGGTAGAAACTCCTTTGCTGCATTTTATGTCCCTGAGTAAACCTACTGCTACCCTTATTTCAGTAGGGCTAGTGTTCAGTATCACACCTGCTTTAGCATGGTCCCCAAAGTGAAAAATCTAGCAAATTTTTGATAATAGTACATCTCACCACTCAATTGCACATTATTGCAGGCCATCTTACTGACTGGTGAATAGTATTTGATTACTGAGAATCATAGGATCACGGAATCATTTAGGTTGGAAAAGACTTAAGAACATCAAGTCCTGTGGTAAACCCAKCACTGCCAAGCCCATTACTAAACTGTGTCCCTAACTGCCACATCCACATGTTTTTGAACACTTTCAGGGACACTTATTTCACCACTTCCCTGGGCAGCCTGGTTCGATGCCTGGCCACGTTTCAGCAAAGAAATCTTTCCTAATAAGCAATTTAAGCCTCCCCTGGCACAACTCAAGGCCGTTTCCTCCTGTCCTATCGCTCGTTATCTGAGAAAGGAGGCTGACCCCCATCTGGCCACTCCTTCCAGGCAGCTGTAGAGGAACCATGAGGTCACTCTGAGCCTCCTTTTCTCCAGGCTGAACACCCCCAGCTCCCTCAGCTGCTCCTCACAGGATTTGTGCTCCAGACCCTTCCCCAGCTCCGTTGCCCTTCTCTGGACTCGCTGCAGCCCCTCAGTTCCTTCCTGCAGGGAGGGGCCCAGAACTGGACACAGCCCTCGAGGTGTGGCCTCAGCAGTGCCCAGGACAGAGGGACAATCCCTGCCCTGCTCCTGCTGGCCACACCATTGCTGATCCAGGCCAGGATGCCACTGGCCTTCTTGGCCACCTGGGCACACCCTGGCTCATATTCATCCCCTGTGGGCCAGCACAGGGATTTGCAAAAGCCAAGATCCTTTCTCTGTACCCCACTGATTTCCAAAACGCAGAAGTTTCAATCTCTCTAAACACTTGCATGTTTGATTGATCTCTGCATCCCCAGGGACCTCCATGGGCTCAGGGGTATAGCTGCTTCACCATGGGCTGCTCCATGGGCTGCAAGGGAATCTCAGCTCTGGCACCTGTACCCACTTCCTTCCCCACCTTCTACATCGACCTTGGTGTCTACAGGGCTGTTCCTCTCACATATTCTCACCTGTCYCTTCTCTGAGAGTAATTGCAACTGTGTAATAACTTCTTTTCTTCTTATCAGTGTTATCACAGAGGTGCTGCTACAATCCCTGATTTGCTTGGCATTGGCTAGAGGTGGGTCCCTCTGGAGCCAGCTGTAATTGGCTCTGCCAGACATGGGGAAGCTTCTCACAACTTCCCTCAGAAGCCACTCCTGCAGAGTACTCTCCACTCCTCCTCCCTTTCCCCCACCCCACTGCCAAAACCTCACAACACAAACCTAACACAGCCTGTGGCACTCCCTGGGGTTGTGACCCAAGGGCACTGGCGCTGTTGAACCTCACACCAGGTTCCAGCCTGTTCTCTGCAAAGCCTTCCTGCCCTCCAGCAGATCAATGTGTCCAACTTGCTTTTGCCTGAAAACTAAGGCTGCCCAGATCCTCTTGTCCAGATGATCAACAGACATTAAACAGGGCTGGCCATGATACTGAGCCCTTGGGAACAGCACTGGTGACTAACTGCCAGCTGGATCCAGCTCCATTCACCTCCACCCTCTGGGCTCAGCCATCCAGAGGGGTTTTTAGCCAGCAAACAGTGCACCTATCCAAGCCATGAGCAGCCATTTTCTCCAGGTGGATGCTGTGGGAGACAGTGTCAAAGGCTTTACTGAAGTCCAGGCACATAACATCCACAGCCTTCCCCTCATCGACTGAGTGTGTCACCCTGTCACAGAAGGAGGATGATCGAGCAAAATCTGCCTTTCAGAACCCCCTTCTTGCTGAGCCTGGTGTCCTGGTTGTCCTGCTTATGCCACATTATGGCACTCGAGATGAGCTGTTCTATGATCTTCTCTGGTACCAAGGTCAGAGATGCACAGGGATGTGCAAAAGATAAGATCCTTTCTCTGCACCCCATTCATTTCCAAAACACAGAAGTTTCAATCACTCCAAACACTTGCATGTTTGACTGTCATTATGCAAAAAGGGCACTCAAGATCATTGCACTGTTGTGGGAAGGATTTGCTTGCAGCACTATATGAGGATTTGGAATTGTCTTTTAAYGTAAATGCAGGCTTGAGGAGAGGTCAGCACTAAATATGTTCATATTTCTTTTCTGTAAATGGTAACTAAATGCTTGACTTATAAAAATATACAGACACAGACTAATTTTAATTTCAATGAATATAGATACTAAGAACAAATATGGTTGTTTCRTCTCCAACTATAAAAATCTAATTGTTTTCAAAGAAATATTGTTTTCAAGTTCAGATTCTAACAAGAAAATTGCTGAGTTAAAAAGGTTCCTACGATAATCCATTTTCATACTTATAATCCCTAAGAATTTAACTCCCTTTTTGTTTGTACAGTGCCATGGGCTTTCATGGCTTAAAGTGCTATAGCTGGTAATTAGCTAAACTATGTCAGATACATGACAAACCTCCAAGGGCGGCCTGACTATAATAACTATGCTGATATGTTCCTCATTAATATGACAACAAAGTGGTAGTTTTGACTACATTTATGAGTATGCAGAGTTCCAGATTTCTTATTTATAGCAAGCACTGTAAGGAGGAATGATACATGCTGGAATGGAATTCAAGTTCAAGACATCAGCAAGTGAAGGTTTTATCAAGGACTCTAGAAAGAAGGACGCTCAAAAACCAAGGCAGCAATTTAAGAAAAGAAAATAAAAGCCATGGCTGTATTCCAAACCCACTTTCTTATTACTAATAGGTTTGAAAGATGTTAATGGCAACTACCAGAGATTATTGAATGTGGCCTGTAACCCACAGCTATAAAGAGCTAATTCAAAAGAGTGCTTCAAACACTTTTGGGCTCAGTAATAAGGACAATTAACAGAAGGAAAATAACAGAGGTGAGGAACTGTGAGTCTCTTACCAGTATCTCTAGTACAGTGAATAATTGATTACAGAGATGTCAGCAGTTCTCTTTGACGCTACTGAGAGAATTAACTTCTGGCTGGTGGTCAGCTCAAAGTCATGACCTGGACCATGCAGTCCAGCATCAAGAAGTTACACTCCCAACCCACACTTTTTTTTTTTTTTTCTGTTTAATTTGTCATTGAAAATAATCAGACTAAGATATTTGCCTAGAGCTTGAGGATAAGCTGAATCTTTTCATTTGCAATGATACAAAGTTTCAGTATGAAAAYTTATTTCAATTTCAGAAGGAAAATTCCACCTCTAATTGGTTTTGCMATGATACACTTGGTATTCCCTTTATATTGAAGTTAAAAAAGCCCTTAAAATTCATAGTCTATAATGCAACAAATAATACATACAGAAACTAAAATAAACATGGATTTCTACATTATATAACATAATTGTGTTTAAATTGAGAGATAATATATATGTCCAAGACAAGAAACATCTTAGAAATGAAAAAGTATTTTTATATTACATATATAAAATACAATAATAAAAAGATTTTTTAAATTGCACCCTGCATAGACAGATTTTTGCAAATAATTTGAAAACATGGTTGCAAAATATTTGAAATCCTGCTACCTAACAAATGTAATATGACCAGGACAATGACCTGTTGCTCACATTTCATCTTGAAATTCTTTCAGAAAGGAAACCTTTTACAAACTTTAAAGTAGCAATTTTGTTTTTGGAACTTCTTATGATATTTTTGTTTGATGTTCCTACTGAAAAAGCCTTCTGATATACCCTTTGCATCTGCCTGTTATTAAAAAAAAATGAAAGACACAGGGTTTTTTTCCATAGAATTTAAAAGATAAAAATTATGTTATAGTATATAAATTCTCTAAGGTAGGTGTTTTAAAAATAAGATCCTAAGATAAAAAATAGCCATAACTTATGCACATATTCATTAGCCACCTGATCTCACAAAATTTCCATGAGAGGTTTATCTAGTGAATGAATAGGAATTGATATACTGTATCTCATTTGAGAAAGTGGAAAATAGAGTTAAAAGTTCTAAGACTTTGCTTTTATAATTGATCAAATTGCCCTTATTCAGGAAAGAATATGATATGAGAATCTAATAAGTTTTTTACATTAATTTTATTTAATGGGATGTGAAATGTGCAGAAGTTCCTTTTTTATAGTAATGTTGAGCAAATAATATCTGTCCTTCAGAACCAATTTCTTCCCTAATGAATTCAGTACACATCAAGCAAGACAATAATATTAACCTGTGAYTACTTGCATCTTTTACTGACACACTGTAAGACAAAAAGACTAAGACATTCACTTAGAATGTGATTAGGAAAAAAAAAAAGAAAATGAAAACAGAAAATTTAAGCACTTAGCTCTAACAATGAGTTAGGGATATTTGAAACAGGAGATCTTTGCACATCCTCATGTCACACAGCACATGTGGTGATGAGATCAACTCAAGCAGTTTTGAGAGAACTCTGCACTTTGAGACAGACATATCGAATGTATCTGAATGATTCTTAATCAATAAAGATAACTTTTCATCAACAAGGCTGACCCAGACTGGAGAGTGGATTCTTCCTTAGAGTTTGCCCTCAATCCAAAACCAAATCTAAGCATCTGCCAACAATATATCCTCAGCCATGCCCCTGGGAAAGATTTGCTTTCTCCCATTGCTCTGGTCTGGTCACAAATCCCACTCTTTGCTTTAGTCAGAATTTTTGCATAGCTCTCTTGATGCTGTGGTCTCCTGACTTTTTCTCTCAGGCTCTCTCTCTCTCCCTGTCCCATTTATCTTTAGCAGTGGTACGAACAGCCTGCTCCAGAGCTCACATCTATTCAGTGAGAAGTGGCTGGAGTATGGTGAATGGGCAGAACTTAAGACAATAACCGATTTAATCTAATTACATATACTCACTGAAATATCGCACATTTCAAATGTCTGCTAGCAACATTCCTGAGAAAAACAATGACATCTAGTGACAAGAGAGAAAATCACAACTCTGTCTTCCCTCCACAGGACTAAATGAATACACATTCACCTCTACACTTGTGGCAGCAACATAGTCCCTGCAGCTTCAAGATTAACTGTGTCTTCTGTTAAAAATCAGCCCAAAAGATAAACCAAACAAAACTAAAATCATCTTGCTTGCTTGAATCTCTATCCAGTTGCATTTAAATRCACAACATTTAAATTTTGCGAAGTAATTGCTCTCCAGTCTTTAAGTTCTCACACACTGGCATGTTCAGGAAACACTAAATCATAATTCACACTTAACAGACTCTTTTGTAAAACTAGCAAAAACAAGAGTACTACTTGTATTCTTTTCTCTAGCTCCCAATAATTGATGCTACACTAAGAAAGTTGCATTATTCTTCCTACAACATGAAAAATAAGATAAAAACTTGATGGTAGCACTGCAGTTATAGACTGAAATACATGAGCTCAGGCAATGTTAGTCTTGGTCATTTCTGATAAACATTTGGGGTTTCCTTTCTCCAGAAGGTATAATTTCCTTTATAGTGTCCAAGCCAGTGAATGAATTTCTGGGAAATAATATTTGTACTCACATTTCTGCATGTCRGTTCTTCAAAACATTATTTGTAGGCTGTGTAATTTTTTCAGATTTTACTTTACTAACATGACAAGATAATATTATGTAAAACAACATTTGTACTRTTCAGCAGTTGATTTTATCTTCTATTAATTATGTGTTACAAAAAAGGCACTGAACATCACATCACGGCAATGTGGGTGGCTCTRTTGTACCATTCTGTACTCCTTTCTAGGTGTACTTGATGGGAAATTTGTTATAGAAACCTACAATTCTTATTTTCACAGTACCTACATTATCTAATGTGTTCTATATATTATGGTTCTTCATTTTTTTTCTGATGAAATTTAAAAACAACCCAGAAGGCTGTTTCAGTAATGATACAGTAATTTAATTATCTATTTCCTTGTTAGAGAAAGACTGTACGCAATATACCAGCTCATTTTAGTTCAGAAAAATACAGGAGTATATTTCTGTAATGTGTCTTTTTATCCCAATAGTTAATCTATATCTGAATTCCACTGGATAATTACGAAATTTAGACATATTTGCAAGCGTGTTCTTAAGGGTGACACAAATGAAAATGTACTCAAATTTTGTGTTTAAGACCTTAGTTAATCTCTCTCCTGTTACATATGTAAAGGACATTGTTGGAAATTCCTAAAAACAAGCATTGTGAAATAAAATATTTTTTTATGCGTGCATGCTTGTTCCCATTCAAAGAAGCAGGCAAAGATGTTTTGTCTTTTGAGTCTGCACCAAGTTTTAAACAGAGCGTCTCTGCAGGGATTAAAGGAATTGGTAAACACATCTCTTTTTATTTTAATCCCATGCTGACTTTAAGAGAGGCACCAGAGAACTTTAGAAAAAGCAATCAAAACAACTACATCAGTAAATTGTTATGATAAATCATAGCTGTCAAAATAAACATTCTAGTTTAAAGACTTCTCCAGCTGCTCTTTCTCCCTAAACAGACAAAATGTAATTATTAATAAATTAATAAATTATTAATAAAATAGATTGCATTATTTAGATAGAAAAAGTATTGTTTCTAATGACAATGGAAAATCTGAACCACCAACTTAGGTGAAGTTTATGATGATGATAAAATAATAAAGTAGTAAAAACAACTCTAGTTTGCCTAATAAGAAACAAATTTTATTAAAGTTGGGGTATTTACAAGAAATTATAGTTTAAACTCCATCTGTTTTTTCACATTGGAAATAATGCATAAAATCTGTAATCATAGCTGCAAAAGATTAAATAGCTTACATAGTTAACTGGTCCATATGGTTGTTCAGGACACCAACAGTTATATATAACCCATTTTTTATATATTTGACCAAACTTTACATTTTGGAAAAAAGCACAATTTTTTGCTCATTTCAGAATTCTTCTATATGACCCAGGTTATGCTCCTGGTGTCTAAGGAAAATAAACATGTTCTGTTCCTGTAAAACGCCTTAGCAAAATCAGCAATTAGATAAAATGTCCACAGTTCAAGGCTGCATATACATTTGTGTTTCAGTTTGGCTTGAAGCGAATTGTGAAACTAGTCCACCTTTATCACTTTTTTGTTTGGCATGGCAGAGAAGTCCTGTAGTATGTAACTAGAACATAAACCAGTGAAAGCAGAAGGCAGGTCTAGATCTGTGTGCACAGGGCTCTGTGGTCACTGGGGTATGAGCAGAAACAATCTCAAACACAGGCAATTTAGGCACTCGTTTATCAACGCTGCTTGAAGCTGCAGTAACCTCCCTCTTTTACCCTGTTTGGCAGTTAAGGTACAGCCTGAGAGGTCTTTACAAGTTCATAATCCCTTTGAGCAAAGTCCTGACAGTGAGGATGTCTAAAGCTGCACTGTAGAAATCGCTAATTAATGTCTGTTTTGCCACCTATCAACATTGGGACTGACAACTTGTTAGTAGAATAGTCCCTTAATACCTGTGCTGCATGGCGTGGATTTTCCAGCATTCCCCTACACTGAAATAGCAACACCCAAAGGCATCTCCAAAGTCTCCTACCAATCTCCAGGGACAGTAGGTCATGCTTTGAAGACACAGGCAAAGAAAAGATTTACTGAAAGATAACTSTGTATATGAATTTCTAACATGGAACTCAGTCTTCAGCCCAGGAATCTTGTCCAGAGTGAACTGGGGACRGTACAAAAATAAAGTAAGCTTGCCCCACAGAAAGCAGTGGATTCTCATCTGCAATGTGTATAAATATATCTGTACAGCTAACATAAGTCTGTTGTTTCCTGAATATGTTGCAGCTTCCTAAGGCAGCATATGCATAGCCAAATATGTATCAGTTGCAAACAGAAATGAGCAATGTCATCTTCAATCTTGCACCTTGCAAATTTTCTTTTTTTTTTTTTTTCTCTTTCCTACTATGAAGTGAAAATATAACTTCTGGTAATACAGTATTGTTTTGCATGAATTTTTAAGCAGCTCATGTACCTATATATAGTCCAGAAAACGTTTCATCAGAATTAGTGGAATAWAAAAATATAAAAGCTCTTGCCTTGTGGCATGCTTGGTGTTTCAGCTTTCACTCATGTCTGCAGTACTATAGTTCATAAAGACGACAGAAATTTCATCATTGTACAAATTTTTGTGTATCATTTGGATCACAAGGTATTTCATAATATCACTGTATCTAGGATTTAGATCACAAATACTCATATAAATTATAAAACTACATATATTTATCAATTTTCAGCCACCCAGGGATAAAGTGGCTTATAACATCTCAATTCAAATATATAACTTAACCATGCAAATTAGACACTTGTAGCCTTAAATGTTGTATTTTTCTTTAAATGTTTACCCTTTTCTTTTAAAATAGTCCTTGCTGCAGTTTGCTGAATCATATCATTAGAGCTCAGAATATCAATTTCTGCAAGTCCTGAATGTCACTTGTTTTTAGCTAAACATCATATGACCAYGACTGAATACTTTGTATTCTTCCTCAGTTTTGTTCCTGAAAGATCTTTGCATATAAGCTTCATGAACTTTGCAGAAAACTTCTTGTATATTTACTGATTTCTTGCTATAAATCTTGATGCAGCAATTTATTTTTTTTTAATACATTCAAGGWAATTCATCTGATTCTAGATTTGCAGTAAAATGAGAGTAATGGGCAAATATAACTGTTGAAAACACTGCAGTTAAATCACTTACAGGGTTTTGTACTCAAATTCTAAACACAGAAAATCTCCAAAGTACTACCACGAATATTGCCTAAGTTTACAGGCATCTGAAGCAGTGTGTGTCAGAGAAGAGAACAAGGGCATACTTGCTGATGTGTTCCTACAGATCTCATGCAAAAACCAGAGAACACTGCAGAAAGATTTAATTACACATGACAGTAATTTCTGAGGAATTAAAAATCTCAAGGCATTAAAAGATTTTATGTGTACTCACTGAACATATGAATTCACAGGAAAGCACAATGCAAACACTCACCAAACTATGTACTTCTTCATACATTGTACTTACCTAAAAAGCAATTAAACAGAAAGCGGTAAGTACCTATGCAGAGACATATGTACATATTAGCATCCTAAAATGTCAATGAATCACAATATCGTACTCACAAATTTTTTTACTGGCAAAAGATTCCAGCCAAAACGTATTCCTAGATTTGCAGCTCATACATCATTGGTCATGAATACTCACAGAGACTTTAAAAACATTCACATATGGCTTTATTTTCCATTTTTCCCTCTTAATTTTGGAAAATCACCACTTTCAAGATCTAAATGAACTTGCAAAATTCTGCTACCTACCCTTCATTCAAATTTGCAGAATCAGTTGCAACAGAAAAATATGCTGAAGAAGGTTTAAACCAGTTGTTTAAAGAATTAAACAATGCAATAAAAACAACTGTAAGAAAAAGAGTAAGCATATTCCTTAGCAGGTTATCAAAAAGATTAAGAGTTTATACTTTTTATGCAGTTTTCTGTTCTAGTTTCAGAAAATGCTACTCTGAAATTCTAAATCTTTATATCTGAGCTCAAAGAAATGTTCCAAATTTTATAAATATTTAGTACTAAATAGCCTTATTTACTCATCAATCCAACTTTCCAATCCCATGTGTTACCTACCGTTGATAGCATTAAAAAAACCTCAACAAAATTTACTTKATCAACTTTGCAAAACATCAGTCAATGATCAAATTAAAATAATACTTCAATCCTCAAACACACAGTCATGTGACATATAAGAGAGGACAAACATTATTAATCTAACACTTTTAAGTCAATTGTGAGGCATTCTTTTTTTTTTTTTTTTTTCAGTTCTTGCTGGGGGGGGGGAATGCAACAACAAAAATACAACAGGAGAAATCTCTTGACGTGTGCAAATGTCTGAGCTGATAGAACATGGACACAGTTTATCAGAACAGATCCAGTTGTGTAAAACAGTGTCTAAACTGGTGTATGCACAAACATGAATGAACGAAACCCAACCCAAACCAAACCAAAGATCAAAACCAGAAACTTCAAAACAAAAACCAAAATCCCATGAAAGAAACCCATGTATGATCAAATACACTATTTCTGCATAGGGTTGATCCATACTCCATGATCCATATAGTAGAGCTGTACCTAATTATTTTGTGTTGGTGCATAGAGAAGCTTCAATTCCTTTGTGTCGGCAGGCATAATAAAATCAGTACTCCACAGTAACAAAGATGCCTGAGCATTTGTTAGGAACAGAAATGTTTCAGTTTCTGTTCACACTAGAGATAAAAATGAGATTTGATACAAAAGGTCTGTTATGAAACTAGGAAATGTAAGTCATTAATTTGTTTCATATCATGTTCTGTTTGTTGTGCACAGCAAAACACAGTATCAGGACCTAGATCAGACGGAGCTGTATTATMTATATTTATGAAATAAAAGTAAAGCTGTTGCACTGGGTTTTGTAATGCTCTGCCCAGTAACATGTTTACAATAGTAATTGGCTTTTCTCACTTCTTTTTCTTATCTATAACACAAATGCTACACTTTTGCCAACCCAGGAATTTTGTGGTTCCAGCAAACATGCCCATCTGTGCATGATGTGCATAACAAAGCTGAAAAGATGTTTATGTTCTTTGTCTTTTTTATTTTCCTCATCCCAGTCATAATATACAGCTAGAAAACCAGCTAGAACAAAGTCAGAAAAAGCTGACAGYAAAGATGTTATCCCAAACTAAAACTCCAGTAGACATATATACCTTAAGTTCATTCAAAACAGTGGACAGTCCTGCTTCACACAGTCTTTTTATTGTAATCATTACACTAGCGTTTGGAAATTATTTAYATCAAGCTAAAAAAAAAAATTAAGTGGAGGTTATACGGATAATGACTTACTCTAATAATAGGAAATTTTCTTTTTCTAAATAGAAGAAGTTTTCAGAGCATTTAAGAATTCCTGATAAGATTAATATTAGCATCTTTGATATTTTCCAATACATACTGTAAAATGCTTGGCAGACTGTGTGCCTGCTGCCTATTGCTGTGGAAACTTGCATCTCTATCATGGAAGTCTAAAGGCTAGTTCACAGGCAAACTGTAGTAAATGCTTAGTACAGGTTACTGAACTTATCCACCAAAAACAAAAGTAATGTTATGATTCTTTTTAAAAGTACTAAGGAAGGAAAAAAAAAAAAAAAAAAGAGAAGGAACACAAAGAATAATTTCTTCATCACCCCACTTCTCAAGAATCTCAAAATAAAATGGAGGCTGTAGGCCTGCAGAGAAGTCTACATGAGCCTGAAATCACTACTGAGATATTGACAGTATTCATATGCTTGGTAGCACTGAAACCTTATCATTGTTATGTATAAAACAATGATAATTTTTAATAGTGTGTAGTTACAGTTTTTTTTATTGGGTTTAGTTGTTACATTAGTTCAATTTATCACAAGTGAAATAGTTCAATAGTGTGTGTCAGCAGGGAGTGGCCATTCTACCTACACAAGTATGTCAAGAAAATTCACTTCTAAGATGCAGGTTATCTCTCATTCCACTTGTTTATCATTCTACAGAACAGTGGAATAAATACCCCCAAGATGTGATGTAGGTTTATAATACAGTGCTAATATTATCAAATATCCTTAAACATAAATTTTTGAGGTAAATTACTTGTTCCATTGGATGTTATAATATTGAGATGGATAAGAATTTGAAATTATTAATAGTTTAAAGCTGYAAGCAAACTTTTCTTGTGGCTGATACAATGGAAAACATGAGAGTATTATCCTCCTTTTGTACCAGCCCAAGTGTTGTGTTCTTGGTCGTTACCTAATCTATTGAGGTTGTTGTGGGGTTTTTTTTCCCTTCCTTTAAACGTAAATCTTAAATTTTCTAATTTCTGAAAACCTGAGAATATTTGCATTCTTCCTATTAAGAAGCAACATTAAGAATAATCCAAAAATGGAATTGAAGCGTTAGGACTCTACAATGGTTACCAGAAATTAAACTATTTCAGCCAAATGATTCATATTAATTTCATGACATTAAAAGGACTTCAAAATTCTTTGCAAATTACATTTTCTACTTAATGCAATTATATTAGGATGACAAAAATCACAGCAAAATTAACCAAAAAGCACAAACCGTATTTTCTGTATGAACTTGTGCAAGGTTTGTTTTTGGGTTTTTTTTGCTTTAAAACATTATAACTAATGTTTAAATTTAAGAAAAACAGATCTTCACAAAGCATACTGAGCTTTAAAACACCAAGAGACATAATTGTGAAAGTCTGCCAACAAACTGACCTTACTGTGCAACGTATGAGGTATTACACAATAAAAAAAGAATTATGAGTTCCTTCTGTTTAAAGAACTAATTTCTGTATCACTAAATTTACACTGCTTGTTTTCTTTTGAATCATAAAAACTGGGAACTATTATATGGAAATAATGCAAATATTCAGATGTAATATTATGTAATACAGAAGTTATTTCTCCTCAGTTTAACTTATCAAGGGCTTTATAGAGTATCCATTTCTTTTCCTACTTATTTATAAAATAAGGATTTCCAACTAGTCTGAGACTGGCTGCCCACCTACACTAAAATAAATAAGAGCTCAACATGGCCTATCCACATACATAATCCTGCAGTCACACCTGCATTACATGTCCTCTCTTAAACATTAGGATCTCATGTAAAAAATATTGTTTCTCATTGTCCCTTTGGGTCTCAGTGTATGCAACCAAGGATGCAACCACCCAAAGCAAACTAAAAGGGAATGATTGCTGAATATTTTTTCTTTTCTATGTAAGCGCAACTATTGCACATTCAGTCTGATAATATGCATTCAAAGCTGTTAGCATTCTAAAACAAACTTTTCTTGCTATTTTTTCTTCTGTTGGAACTACGGGCAAGAGCATCCATCATTTCGTATCCTTAAAAGCAACAGAAACTAACCACCCTGTATATTATTACCAGTGATACATTAATTGGAACAGAGAAGCAGAAGAGATGGGCATTCCTGAGAGGCCGCAGGGAATGCTACTGATGAACTTCTCATGAGCAAAATAATTCTTGTGTCTTAAAGAGAAGGAAAATAAAATAATACAACTCATTTTCTATCAATGAAAAATAATCAGCAGATGAGCAGGGGAGGATTACTCCTCTAAGAAGACAAATAGCAAGTTATTGTCCATCTCCACTTCAGGAAGGCTTTAGACAATATCTGCAATAAATTCTTCAGTAAGAATGCAAGGAGGCATGGTTGAATGAGTAGACAGTGGACTGAAAACTGGCACAATAGCTGGATCCACAGGGTGGTGATGAGTGGTATGAAGCCTAGGTGAGGCCAGCATCTAGCTGTGTACCCTCGACATCAGCACTGGATCTAGTTCAGTATCATCATTAATACTCTGGATGGGGCAGAGCACAGCCTCCCAAGTTTGACARAGACTCAAAACTGGAAGGTGTGGTTTATATGCCTAGAGAAAAGTTCATGCTTCCATCTAAAAGAACCTCAAAAGCTTGGGGAAAAAGGGCTGACTGCAACTTCATGCAGTTCCACAAGGAACACAGCAATTGAGCAGTACCTGCTGGGACCACCCTGTTGGAAAGCAGCTTTTCTTAAAGGGCCCAGGGGGTCCTGGAGAACATAACGATCAGTGTGAGCCAGCAGTGTGCCCTGATGGCAGAAAGGGTTCATAGCCTCTGGRTTATAGTCAGAAGGAAGTTGCCAACAGATTGAGAGATGTGATCCTTCCGCTCTGCTCAGCATTGATGAGGCCAGATGTGGAGTACTGTGCCCAGTACAAGAGAAATATGCAGCTCACTAAAACAGTTTGGCAAAGGACCACTGATCAAGGGTTTGGGGCATCTCCCATGTGAAGACAGAGTGGCAAAGCTGGGACTGTTAAGCCTAAAAAAGACAAGAGAATGGTGTGGGCTACTGTATCAATCTACACAAATACCTGCAGGCAGGTAATAAAGATGGATCAGGCTCCTCCCCAGTAGCGCTGAGAGACAGGATGAGAGCAAAGGGTACTGAAACACAAGCAGGTGTTTCTTTGACTATCAGGAAACATTTTCTTTTTGCTGTGAGGCTGAGCACAGGCACAGGTTGCCTGGGTGGTTGTGATGCCTCCATCCTTGGACATTCTCAGGAGCCCTCTGGAGGTTGTTCTGGTCAACCTGCTCCAGGTAGCCCTGCTTGAGAGGAAGGTTGGACCAGATGACCTCCAGAGGCTCCTTGCACCGTCAACAATTCTGTGAATCTRTATAAAAATATATTGAACAAATAAGTCTAATTCACATTTAATAGGGAATAATTCATATTTCTTGTGAAAATATATTGATAAATTATTACATCATTTTAAATGCCTTTTTTCAAAACTTCATGTGCTTGTCAATGGGCTTCTTTTATGACATTTCTTGTCATAATAATACAATAATACTAATTGTAAATAAGTGACTCTAAATACATAATTTGCTTATTTTAAAATATGCCATGTGAAATTATTAGAAATCATGCATGCTTTCTTTAAATCACATTTATAAAAAACAACCCTGATTATTTTTCCACTCATTTTGTCCTACTTTAAGCACCAATTGTGTACTTTTATGCATCTTCATTTTTTTTTCCTAGAAGATAATGTCTCTGGCATTTCTAGAGTAGCACAGTGACCCTTCTGGTATTTGTATAAGAGCTGAAAACCAGTGTCAGATTTGACAGAGGTGAATCAATTGCTTTCATTACTTTGCTTACTAATGACAGTTATTCTCGTTCTCAGGAAAAAGCAAATCCCATCCATCTGTTGTATACAGAAAGTGTTATTCTCTTCCATTCTTTTTCAGCTATGACATAGAAAATCACTAAGGAGATTTTCATCAGAATGAATCTGCACTTAAAAGTTTGAAAGGCTTTTAAGAAGTACTTTACATACAAATGTCATACATACATGTTTACACTCTTATGTTTGTCAAAACATGCCTCCTATAACATCAAATAAACAAGGATGGTAGAAAGAAGGAAGCTCAAAGTGTGGTTGCACACTTTATGGTATGTTTATTACATATAAATGTTCTGCCTCAAATTCTGCCCTAAATTACTGCCTAGACAAACAGGAAGTTTCCTTATTTCAATTTTAGCATTTCTGTATGAGACTGCTTTTAAGTACATCCAAGACAACATATATTTCAATTAATATTGTACATTAGCAAGGTGCATTATCTTTCATCCAATATGATAGTAGAGTGATTACAATAATGGACTAAAATACATATACAATAATGGATTTGTTTCAACTCTTTGTTCTGAAAATAATAGGCACTAATTACCTAATGAAAAGAAATCCAAGTTGTAATTAAACTTCCTTTAAAAATTGTTGTTATAATCTACATTGTTTCCTGACTCACTTTTTCTAACATAGTGCTGGAATACTGCTTCTCAGAAAATCTGAAATAACCTCTATACAATGCTTTCTTTTCTTTGTTCTGCACATAAGAAGCCACATGTAAATCGGCTTTGAGGATGTAAGGTTTTGCAGGCAAGCTCAGATWACTGGGCTCTATCCAAAAACTGAAGAGTTTGTCGTGTTTACATATCTAATTGCCTGCCTAATTCTAATTGTCAAAAAGCAACGGATTACTTTTTCTCTCTCAATTTTACCAAATCATTTTCTTACACTGTAACACTGCACTCTGTTACTATTATTAATGCATTGTATTACTACCACCAGCAAAACCCAAACASTCCTCAACCTAATATCCTCCATGAATGAACTCTTTTAAATGTCTCTGAAGTCACTAAACTTGTCTTTTACAGCCCCAAAATAAACAGCAGAGAATATACTTATATGCATAACAGTGACATGAACCCCCCAAAATGTATATTTTAATTGCCTATTAYAGCTTCTTTCCTGATAAGTCTGAAAATTCCATTCTGTGAGCYATTTGCACTGGTAGTCCAAATGGCAAACTGAGCTTCGCCATAAGTTTCCATTCTCAATCACAGAACTCTAGGCTAAGTTTTAGGATGTTAAATCTCAAAGAATCTGGCAAGCCAGAATGTATAAAATAAAGTTCTAGTTACGCAACAGCTCAGGCCAGGAAAATAGGGGCAGCACAGTAACTAAAAAGCTCCTGAAACACAGACAAGTCTTCCTGGGGTAACAAGTTTTTACAAGTTTATTGTTCCGTGGCATTTGTTCATACACTCATTTTTACCACGCAATAAATAAGAAACAATGTAATATGGCTTTTTTTTCCTTAGTAAAAGAAGAGTCAGTCCTCACAGTAACCAAGGCTCTGAACTCAGGGTGAGTGATGATTTTTAAAACAATACCTAGACTTGTCCAACAAAGATGTTTTTACCAAGGGTTATACTTCTATCATACTTTTGATTAAAAAAAAAAAAAATAGCCTCTCTCTCAAACCCCTCTTTTTCCTTTTTTTTTTTCTTTCTTTTCTTCTGCTTTACCACTGCAAACACACTCTTAATGATTGACGTAATGTAACCTGGGAAGACTTCAGGCCTGCTATCTGAAGTGCAGTGAGAATTACTGCAACCCTCTAGTCTTCCTTCAGTTCTTACTAGAATTTTGCATTTTTGCTTTTTTCTAACTTAGAACTCGGCAAACTTACAAAAAGACTGCAAATCTCTTCTGCTCAAATACATTTCTCAGCAGAGTAAGAAGGAGAGTGTGGGACCGATCCCTATCACATACTTCTCCCTAAAATTAGTGTAGAATGTTTGTGCAAGCAGCTACCATCAGAGGGAGCCAGGGAAAGAACAGCAGAGCAGGACCAAGGAGCAGCAAACACAGGCCAACTTCCAGCAGGCACAGAAAGCACAGAAGTGGCATCACAGATGTAGAGTTTGTGGTAAATAGTGACATATATCTTTGTGTTGTTTAATTATGTGTAAAAGAAACATTACAGTACTGGAACGTGAGGCATCAATGACAGACACAGAAAACAGGGAACATACGGTAAATTCACACAGTGATTGGCTCCACTGTAACAAGAGTGAAGTCATAACAGCTCATCAGTTGTTCATTTCTAATCAATTGTTAATTGAGRCATATTGGGCTGCCAATAAACTTTTCAGGACCTCTCAATCCAGAATATCTTAATTGATGTAATCAATACAGATTAAAGAGGGTATGCAATGGCTATAGCTGTTTTATCTTGCTTTATCTTAAAACCGAYTTGCAGTGAACATATGCTTTTCATACATGTACAAAGATATAAATCTATTAATAAATAAATCAACTAGATACATTTCAATCTCTGGTTTAATTTTTCTATTCGGTATCTATTTAGCCCATATTTGAACCCATWCAGGTCATGAATGTTAAGTTGCTACAAAAAAAAATGCCAAATAAGCACAAAAAATAGTAGATAAGAAGCAGGGCAATAGATAAAATCATATAATTTAATAAAGGGGATATATAACTAAATGTACACACAAAACCATCTGAAATATTTCCAGAGGAAAGCAGATAGACAGTCAGTGAAGTCAGTTGTAAAGTAAAATTTTAACCCCATTTTATGCCTTCTGCAGTGGACAAAACATTGTATTATATCACTATCCCAAAATGACCTCTAAGGTAAGGAAACATGATAAACTTTTCAGTTAAATGAATATAATAAGCAAATTAACAGTGATCATACAAAATGTCTATTAATGATCAATCAGCTTCAGCAGATGCTGAAATTCCTGGGAAGTTATTTTTACCTGACAGCAGGCCACTGCCTGTTTGCTGATCTTCAGAATTAAAAAGCCTTTCTTTTACCTTACACATCTCTGATGCATGTCACACATATATGCCAAGCTAAAGCACAGTGGGAAACAGCAGTGGATTTTACATCATTCCACAAGAAAAAAAAAAAAAAGAAAAAAACCAGCATGGTCCAGCTGACAGAATTCCTTCTTAAACATTCTTAGTCTGACTATTGCATAACAGAATTTTAACAAATATAATTAGCCAAGGCTCCCATGGGATAATATCAATTCAACAGAATTTGAGGCTGATGCAATATTGTCTAGCACACAGACAAAAAATATTYAAAATATATGAAAATTACTTAGCCAATTCTTCACAGGGACTGTTACTAATTACTGAAAAGCAGTAAAAGGAAAGGAAGGATTTCTTGCCTCTAATGCAGTCAGTGTCCACATGAAAGTATTGGTGGATAATTTAAGCTACACATGATACCACTGAATTCATATYAACAGTTCTCAAAATATCTTTTCTATTTGGGAACACTCCAGGGTGCACTGGTTGGATATAGACATACAAAGAGCTCTCCAGTCACACAACACACACAAACACAACCTCACTGGGCTGGAATATAAATTGACCTAGCTGAGTTTTTGACTCTATGACAGAGGCCACTAACAGGTGCTCATAGAAAATGTTAAAATAGAACTCCAAAATAGAATGGCATTTCTCTCAATATTTTCTGTCAGAATACTGAAAGTGAAGTTGTGGTTGAATGCACATCATCATTGTGTTGAATAGCTCTCAACAGGCTTTTATCCTTGGGTTTCGCCTTAATATATTTTGATCTCATGTAYACTTTGACATCCACATAAATGGCTTCATTATGTATTCTGTGAAAAAATAATTTTTTTGAAACCTGCTGCCTGATCAGTATTGAGTGACCTGGTTGTTACATGAGAAACAGCAAGTGACTTTTCCCTATTCAGGTTTTCTAAACATCTCACAGCTGCAAATACTTTCTCATAAAGCCAGGGTCTTTTTCAAACTGAAGCACCTTAGTCTATCTTTAGATAGACTTTTTTCACTAGACTTTTACTTTTTTTCACTATTTCTTTTCTAATAATTCATAACAATCTATGTATCTTTTTGACTCCTGCTTAACATCAAGTAGATACTTTCAGACAACAACACAATAATTGTTAGAATCCAAGAGTGCTATTTAAATCCATCRTTAACTATGCATAGCTATAGCTGGTTTTCCCTCTTGCATTTTTTGTATTAATTGACAATGAACTTACTTCAACATGTTTCTTCACATGAAATCACTACTGCATGATAGCCTTGACTCTAGGAGATCTTAAAAGATGCAATAAAAAAGYTATTTTGAAATCCATATTTACAAAAAGAACTGCATCACTTTTAATCATGTTTGCTAACTCATTAAAAAAAATCCAAATAATTATACATTAAAAAAAAAAAAATGAAAACAATGAACAAAATCCCAAAGAAACAAAAGCATAAAACCCAACATCTCCTGTTCAGCCCCAAAAACCCCAAACCCACCACACCCTGAAGCATGTTTTTCTTCTATAAAAGTCCATTGCACTTAAAGGGTTTTGGTTTGGTTTTTTTTTTTTTTTTTATTTCTGAAATTTTCTGGAGTTTGTTCAATACAGAATTAAGGTATGCTTGCTAGAAATCTTCTGGATTCTCCAAAAACAAACCCTCTTTCTCTTTCCAAAACAAATTTTATTAAGAAAAAACATCACCGTATTTGCCACCATCAGATCTTTAAGTAATAACACTGTTTTTGGAAATATTGAGTGAATAACATCTGAACACATAAACTTACTAATGTTACTTTTTTTTTTTTTTTAGTAGCCATTGGTCTCTGCTTGAAGCAAGTGWTAAATTCATCACTTGTAAAAAGCGTTCTACTGCAAAACATAGTCTGTTACTTTTTAGTGAACTGTGATAGAAAAAAAATGGATTGTTTTTCTGTTTTGCTTTAACTTTTTAAAACACTCTTCTTATCTCTCCATCATTTATCAGGTTATGTATCAAATGTTACACAMAATTCCTTTCCAAAAGGAATTATACAGTGGCCTAGAAAAGGTCCATTATCTACATATGTGAAACCACAAAACATGAAACAAGGTCTGATAAACTGAAGGTATGCTATTAGCTTTTAGGTGTTGCACAATACACGTGATTCMAATGTATGCTAAAATTTACACAGCTACAGAAATGCTAATTCTGGCCTTTAACACTGAGAATTCGGCTTGATCATATATAAAGCAAAATGCAGTTAATTTCTGGATATTTAGAGAGGCATGCAGGGACTTAKAATGTCTTGTGCCAGCCCTATATTGTTTTCCACAGACTTTGCTGGACTGAAAAATAACACTTGTGGAAAACTAATCTTTTTGTCCAGACCAATATTTCAAAGAATCTTTGACTACAAAAATAAAACTTTACTTAGAAACTGCACATCATCAGACAACATTAGCTTCTATTTACACCTTCTATTCTACAGTTTAAGCAGAAAGATGATCTAGTCTTTGAAAGTAACTTCCCCAACAAAAAGTTTAGGTTTATTTTTTGCACCAGAAATGTATTCTTTTTTTTTCTTTCTTTTTTTTTTTCTTTTAATTTTGGGGGTGGGGGTACTTGGCATCAAAAAAAAGCTCTATTAAACTGTATAGGATTTACTTGTCTTCATTGAGACTATTAATTCTACCATTTTAAATACATATTTGAAATTACAGATAGTKAAAAGTTAGCAGTTCAAGACTCACCTCTTACTTTAGCAACTGGCATAATTTGCCAAAATTTGCCAAGCATGAAAGCTATCTGTTTTTCAGATAGGTTATTGATCTTATGAATGTTGGAGTTCTATTTTTCTTTGAAAACACACTGCTGATTAACAGAACTGAAACAGCCTTCTATCACCTCTATTTGAAAATTTACCTTTCATTTTTTTCTTCMGTTTTTTACTGAAATGTAGTAGAACTAATCACACTTTAACCCCACTCATAGTTAATGGGTTTACCAATGTTGTATTCTGMTCAGTACATATTCTGTTTTGAGGTATCAAACACTACAGCAGGGGAGAGCTAGGGCAAGCTGCAAATGAACAGGGATATTTCACGTCAGTTTCCAGGCAACACAGGAAAGTAATGGCTATGCAGCATGCTGGTCTTTGTTCCAAAAGGTGCTAGAACTCATAATTATCATGCAGTTTAAATACAAGCATTTGCTTCTTCCACCTCATGTATTCTAATCCTTGTCTTCTTTTTTTTTTTTTTCCTTCTTATCACTTTTTTTCTCTCTTTCCATTTTAGCCATGTGTGGAGGACATTTTTTTCTGAAAGAGTGTCTGTCTGTATAATCAGTGTAGTCTCTCCTTGAAGAAAGTTCCTCAGTAAGCTTCTATTACTAAAATGAGATTAAAATCAAATCATAATTCAGAGAAGGGCCACAAGGATGGTCAGAGGGATGGATCCTTTCTCATATGAAGAAAGGCTGAGCGAATTAGGTCCATTCAGCCTGGAAAAGAGAAGGCCTAGTGGTGACCTAACTGCAGCCTTCGATACCTGAAGGGTACAGGGTACCAGAAAGATGGAGAGAGACTTTACAATGGTAGGTAGTGACAGAGCAAGGGGGAATGGCTTCAAACTGTAAGGGAGTAGGTTTAGATCAGGTATTAGGAGGAAATACTTCACTGTGAAGGTGGTGAGGCACTGGAATAGCTTGCCTGGGGAAGTTGTGAATGTCCCATTTCTGGAAGYGCTCAAGGCCAAGCTGGATGGGACTCTGAGCCATGTGGTCTAATGGAAGGTGTCCCTGCCCATGGCAGGGGCATTGGAACAAAATGATCTTTAGACCAACCCAAGCTATTCCATAATTCTATGATAAGCCACATAACTTCACCAGTTCTGGAACTTGCTCCTCATTTGATCCAGATGGGTTAGAAAATAGAGAGGAAGTAGCCATCTGACAGAGGGCATTCAGTAGCTTGAGCATTGGCTGTTTCATAGAAGATTTAATTTAAAGTTGCTGATTTTAATCATATTGAACATAACAGGGACCCTCATCCTAAATTGAAATCATCTTCATTTATTTGGTGAAAATTATATCCAAAAGAAGTAATAAAAATAAATCTAAAGTAGTTCGTTAAAGTAAAACTTTACTTCGTAAAAGAAGTTCGTTAAAAAGCAATAATTTCTTTAGAAAACAGTTTAATYTTATTAGTTTGTATTTACTTTCTGGAGTGTTCTTGTTCACTCTTGTAGTTCCATCACTAGAAAAACCAGAACCTTAAAAATCTTTAACAAATGTCTGCTATTGCAGCTCTTCAGCAACTTTRCCTATGTTGCTATTCAAAATAATGGAATATTTACTTTTAAGCACTTGTAACGGTTTTCAGTCACTACATCTCTGAAATGARTATTTCTGTAGTGACATACACTACAAAAGTACTTGAATGAACTAATATATAAAATACTGTTAAAAGAAAACAAGCAGGGTTTCTGCTTCCTCTCCCTACACAAATAAAGATATAAATATAGCACAAATATATGAGTTATAACAGTGATTAGATGGGACAATTTATTCCTCAAGCAGGTATAATTCTGGTCTCAGCTGTGGAAGAAGACTTGCTCAGAGCCATGGACAAGGTATCAACCCTCCAGGCAGCAACCCTTCACTGCAAAGTGATCTCTAACCTGAGCAAATTAAACAGCCAGCAGACTGCTTCTGACAGCACACTGCCCACACCCTTATGCTACGTGTTCAGACCTGGTCTGCCCCTGGCATCCACAGCCTCCAACTGCCGAAAGCAGTGCAGTTCAAAGAACAATAAAATCTCACAGCTCCAGCATTTATGCTCTGTTCAATGGCCGAGAAGTCAGTTTGCAAGGAAATCAATTATTTTGCTATATTTCCGTTAATTCTATACATTCATTCTCCCCCACACATAGAAAGAGAACATCAACAATGGGCCATGTAAGCTGGTCAGAAACAACAATAGATAAATTTTGTTTTCTGAACTAAGTTGTTTTTATAACTGATCAGTTTCTGAATGCATGGATTATTATGATAAACAAAACAAAACAAAAAAAAAAAACCAAAGCTTTACAATATATGCATGCAACTTTAATATTTACAAAAATACTCTCAGGTTAAGATTCACTTCAACAAACTCAACAAGACAATTTCCTTTGATTCCACTTTGAGGTGTAAATAGACAACTTGTGCTTTCTGTCTTTCCTTTTATGTATTTAACTGTTAYGTTTTCCCTTGCCTTTCATTCCTGATTTGACTTCTTATTAATTTTTTTCATATGTTCATTTTATGTTTGCATGCCTCTCTTGCTGCATTGGCAGCAATAAGTGTCCATGCATTTGTGTATTTAAGAAATAAAGACATGTAATAATATTATAATAAAGACATTTAATAATAATATTTACATTTCTGTTGGTCTGAGGTTTTGGACAAAGTTCATTTAYGAAACAATAATCTTGGAAAAATTAATTTAAGATGATTTATTTTAGCAAAGGTATGATATTTTACTCACCCCTCCCTCCATATTTTTCACAGTAAGGAAATGGTCAGCATTACATTAATTTTCTATTTTCTCTTATTTTTTTTCCATGGAGTGCAAGAGCAAAAAGATTTTGAACAAATTTCAAGATCCAATAGCTAATTCAAATTTGCTACGTTTAAATTACTTTCAAGATGGATTTTCATTTTGTTACTTTTCTTCAATTCTTTCCCCTCTGGAACAACCTCTGTATTTCACAGAACTGTAATATTTGCTTTTCTCCAGCTTGAATCTTTAATTAATAAAGATGTTTTTGCTGCCATAAATATAGTCCTRGTATGCCTTGGAAGAAAAATATGTTGTGCTTCTAATGTCAGTATAATTACTATTAGAATAAGAGGCCTCTCTTTTGCCTTCTTCCCCAGTTRCTGTTGTTTTGAGAGCTGTATAAAGAGAATAATCTTTTTACACAATTTCAGTGAATGCTCTGCAAAATTCAGGGGTCTTAGAGGTGYAGAAGTAGCAAACATGGTCTCAGGAAGATTATAACCTTTACAATATACAAGAGGAATCTGAATGCAAAGAAATTGTTTATTTTGCCATAGTACTTTCAACCCTTCATCTACAGAATGAGTCACCACCTATCTGGTAGACACTTCATGGAAAACAAAGCTATGGATAAAAAATTTGGATTAATTACCAAAGTTGTGAGTATGGAAATACGTACAAACAAGATGCAGAGTGTAAAATTAAATTTAATTAAAATGCCAGAGAATACAAAAAGATATTTAGACTTTCAATTCCCACATTTTAATTCTTCCATATTTAATTTGTATGTCTATTTTCTGAAGTTGAATTTTTTGTATTCAGATCTTCAGTTTAGCAGAGAAAATAGAACACTGTCCCTTACAAATGCAAAGCTTTTAAAAAAGAAGTCTTAGACTTCAACAAGTCACCAAAATCCTTTTAGTTAAACCACTGATAGGTAACCATTATAGAAAAGCCAAGAAGACTTTTCTTGAAAAGATCCATCTTTTTTAATACTAAATGGCTTTGATTACTTTTAAATAAAAGAAATTATATTGAAAATAAAATAGTTAAACTTAGTTGCTCAATAACCAGCTGAACACCTGGAAGGCACAATCCCACAAATGGAACAAAAAAAAAAAAAGAAAAAAAGTGTAATTTCTGCAGTGTTGCCTGCTAACCCATCTTGAATATACTGATAGATGTCTACTGTACTTAGCCAGATATGGTGTGGCTCCAGCAACTCAACATTAGAAAATTCATTCATCAYCCTGTTAACACCTCCTAATATAAGTATGGAAAGCAAATACAGTGCAGCCAAGCCTACAGAAAAGTAATCAAGAATAATAACATAAAATGCTGTAATTTTTTTTTATTAAAAAATTTACCAAAAATCCCAACCTGTATTCAGAAAATTCTTAGAGGAAAGGTTATTAAAATTGCAAGACAGGCTCATAAATATAAAAATTGATAAAATTATTTGTCCAAGCAGCCATAATTTGCCCTTTGTTTACAGCATACATAATGATAGACATGCTCCATAACGGTGATCACAAACATGTTTTCCATCAGACCAGTAATACTTTGGGTGAGCATAACAAAAAGCAGAAAAAGAGGCAAAAGAGCATCAATTTTTGAAGTGTTTCCCCTCAGTTTTTGAAGACAATGGAATCTGTAATGTGTGAAAAAGGGAACATATGCGCTGTGCTTCAGAAAGGGTCACTCCTTTATAAACCCATGTTTGACATTTTCTCTCCCTCAGAGGATGTCTGCACCTTTATCAAAACAGGAAAACTTTTGCATTGACTGCTCTTTCTGTGAATCAGACACAACTGAGCTCTGGKCTGCACAGTTAATGTTAGTGTGGCACATATGAATTGCTAAGGTTGATGAAAACAAAAGCAAATTAGCTCAGATGTATTTGCCATGCTCAACTACATGT
The DNA here is from genome assembly GCF_030028575.1 of Malurus melanocephalus. Classification (NCBI taxonomy): domain Eukaryota; kingdom Metazoa; phylum Chordata; class Aves; order Passeriformes; family Maluridae; genus Malurus; species Malurus melanocephalus. The sequence continues at coordinate 2,492,293 of NW_026623250.1, read as the reverse complement.
TTCAGATTTTTGCTATAGGTCAGTGGATAGTCTCACAATTGTATGTCAAGAACCCCTAAAGCTTGCATTGATTTAGTTTCTGCTATAGTTAAAAAGTTCAAAACAATGTTTCCTTATATTTCTACAATACATGCAAAGCCAACCCCAGAAAAAACTATAATTTAGTATTTCATATTCATAAGATAAAAATTGAGCATTTTCTTAACCTATAGGCAATGACAGCATTTCATACTTCTCAATATTTTTCCAGTATTTTCCAAAACATTCCTGAGGTAAATATKATAATGTTTTATGTCAAGTATTTAGAAATTAGGACAAAATATTATTAACAACTTGGTTTATTCCAAAGTATAGGAACTGAGRGCACAGCTAGGTTTAAAATCCCAAGATATATTGAATCAGTCTCACAACATAATTAATAATTAATGATTAGGTGTTATGATTTAATAWTCTTCTCAAATAAATTAATGAAGCAGAAACAGGCTTTACAGAAACAKTTCCTAATCCTCAGATGAAGATTCTACCCACAAAAATGAGCTGTAAATTATCAGCATAAGTAATGTTGTAATGGTCTTTTTATAGAAAAGCTGGGCATTTCTTTTTGTTGGTACAAGCAAGAAATTACTATCCAGAGGTCTATTTTATTATTTTTTAAACAATTTAAATGGATTTTGAGCCATAGCACATTTTAGTCTAAACATGATATGGATTGCTTTTATTAGTCATTGCATGAAAATGCAAYGATATTCAAATACCATTATTTTAGGGGCAACAAAACTCCTGAAAAGGTAAAAGAACTTCAAATTAATACCAAAATCCCTCACATTACATGCAATCATGCAACTACGTCAATATGAGTATAAAAACAATAAAGATCTCTAGAGAACTGCTGATACAATAGTTTGCCAAAGTTGACAAATAGCACACAGAACACAGCCTTGCTCATTATTTCTCAGTCATTAGACTGGATTATAATGGGCAAATAATAATTGTGTTTAACAACGTCACAGGAATTAAAAGAGTCTGAAATGAGATGGTCATTGATAATGCTGTATGTGGCCTGCATTGCAACCTGTTTGTCAGCATACTGAGGCATTATCAGTCTTCAAGAAGTCAGAAAGTGAGTCAGACAATTTTAGTGGCTTTCAATCAAATGACTTTCATATACACCCAAGCATTTCAGTTCTTGTTTTTTTCGAGCCCTCCTATGCCTCAAATCCTAATGTTGCCRACAAGGCTTTACTGCTATGTGTTTGAGTTTTGTGTCTCACTCTCACCCAGGGTACTACATCTGCACTCAAATGCCCTAAAACCAACTTACCCTGATACTTCCAGTTGTTCATCTTAAATTCATTAGAGTACTGTTCCTCATGAAGCTTTTACTTTATTGCCTGAAAAATATATTAGCGAATATTCTTTGCGAAAGTCACACTTAAATAATAAGTTTCTCTATGAAGTTATTATATGGATGGATTTAGGTATGTGAAAGTATTAGTTACCTTGACAGAACCTATACACAGAGCTAAACCTACTCCCAGGCTTAAAATACTTAAAAGGATTAAATTGTATTTTATGTAACAACTTTGTTTGACAAATTAAGATTGTATCCATTAGGAACCATATCATCTTTCTACTAAAGTATTTCTTTCACATTATTTACAGTAAATTCTGGAAAAGTCATATTCTTTTCTGATGYAGGCTTTATGAACTTTCCAACCAATTTTTCTAAACTTAAGCTCTTGCACAAGGTAGCACATGATGCCCTACTTGTTGTAAAGAAAGGTGATTTGCATTTCAAAGTCATTGGGTTTTGTCTTCTTTATAACTCCCTCTGTGACAACTAAAGCCTAACTTTCTGTTACAGAAAGGGTGTGGATGGAAACAACACCTACTGAACAGCTCCAGGTCATAGCAGAAGATAACATGAAAAAAACATCACCAAGCAACTTTTACAGGCCAAGGTCACTTCATGTTTTTACCTGCCCTTGCTTTCTCTATGTATTTTAACAATGATGTTTCATTGTGTGCATTCAAAAAATTGATAACATTTTTATATGGCTTTTACATATTAATAAATTTGTTTATTTTTGATTGGTGACGATCTTTGCACTTTGGACATGCAAGCAGCAGCTTGTAACAAAGTCACAACACACAAAACATTTCTGATTGTGTAAGGCATGTCTAGAGCAGATTTTTAATTAAATGCACCATATAGTCTGGAGAGCTATATACATGAGAATTTACAGAGGCTTTCTTCCTTGGAATCAACTATGATTTTATTTTTATTCCCCTGCCTCATGTGAAAAAAGAAGCTTAACACCAGAAATGGAGCTACTCCTGCTCAGCATATCAACAAGATTTGCAACAGATGTTCCACAGTCTGAAGGGGTTGTCATTCTGTCTATACAGAATCTAGTTTAATTTACTAATTAGCAATTAATTATTAAATAATCACATCTCTTAACAATTCATTGGAAATTAAGGTTAAACTATTTTTGTTTCAGTTTGAAGCAGAATTGATTTAAATGAAACTATTTTACTTTCATTGATCCATTCCCAAAGATTCATAGGGCACGTACTTTAAATTCATCAGCACAGAGTCCAAGTTCTACCTCGTAATAAACCTTGTAACCTCTGAAAGGAGCAGAGACTAAGTCATCCTCTGAGAAGACTGATAATTAAAAMTCCCCACAGCTGCTATGCAGTCCTGCAGAAGCAGGACAATGYGATGGCAGATCATTTGTGCTAAGGAGAAAAAGGGAGTTAGAACAACTCATCGAAAAACAATCTTGACAAAGATTCTGTAGAAAAGATTTATAATTTAAAAGGTACATTTTCAATTTTTTTATGGTACGTATTTCCTCAGTAGAAATACTGACAATGTGTATTCTTAGGAAGTGCATTCATTCCRTGGTTGTTGGTTCAAAGGCCAGATAAAGAGACTATTACACAGGTCACAAATAAATTTGTACAACTGTCTGAACAAAAGCAGGTGAAAATATTTACTTTTCCCCACAGAAAAACTTGCATGTAATGAAATATTGGATATTGCTGTTCTGGAAGACTGGTTGATAAGATACTGACCTTCTTAGCTGAAATAATGGGTATCAGARCACCGTTAAGAAGAGACAGCAGTGTATATGATAGCATTTCAAGGGAAGGCTTCCACATGGGAGCCAAACCACATAAAACAGGTCAGAAGGAAATTTTGATAACGTAAAAGAAAAAATTAGGGAATAATTTGCAGAGGCAGCCACTGGGTATACAGGGATTTACTTGGAGGTCAAGTGGATGGGAAGTACTTCAAATTAAATATTTTGGTCATTATAAATTGGTATTTTACAATATTTTATTAGAAAATTCCTCACAAGGTCTATCTGAAATCTGTTCTTTTCTATTGAAATGACTTTTCTCAAACTGAAAGATCCAGTCAAATCTTAAACTCAACATGGTTCAGCGTTAGCGTTACTTTTTAAATTGCTCACAATAATCACAATGGTATTTGATTTTTCTCATATCCATTCCTCTCCCCACAACAGTTATTGTTTCTCTTGGCAAGTTATTTTTGATGAAAGGCCAGAAGTTTGATATAGCCACAGCTGATATGCTGAACTAGTGCCACCAGATTGCTCCAACTGTTGTTTGGCTCTGTCTGTAACAAGTCCTTCTCAGATACGCACACCTCATATGGCCACTGCAGACGAATGCAGCCCACCCTGTGCTG
>NW_026623250.1:2448112-2487339 GCF_030028575.1 Malurus melanocephalus | reverse complement strand
GTGAGCCATTCCTGCAGCAGCACACTCTCAGTGAGGGATTGACTGCAGGCTAAACTTTGACATCTCAGCAAAAGGATACAAAGGATTGATTGTGGGCCCATAACCCTCCAGACATGAACTGCTGTTCAAGTCTGGGACCAAAGCTGATCCAGCCACAGCTCAACTCCTCTCTGAGAAGTCCAGAAAAAAAGGGGGCCCTGTCTCAAACTCCTGACTCAATGAATGGGCCTCCCTGACAGCTTTGGCCAACTCTGCCCTCTTCACTAAACAGTCAAGTGTACCTTGCCATCGAATCTGTTAAACACAGTCACATCAACTGCTGAAATTTGTTACATCAATAAAGCATATCGTGACTCGTTTCTTACAAGCAAAATACATGACACCGCCTGCAACACACTCACAAGAGAACCACATGGAATGCTCCAGACAGCACCTATCAGCCACAAAAAGTGAGAAATATTTAAGTACACAAGATTCTTAAAATAATTATCTGGCATAGATAACTTAGCTCTCTCAAATATATGTTGCATTCTTTGGAAACAAGTGATAGAAACTGTCATTTAGAGGTTTCAGATATTTCTTCTGTGGTAAATTATTTTTATGTGGGGAATACAGTTCATTGTACAGCCATTTCTTAGACATTTTAATGATTATTTTTAGCGATCTTACTGGATTTCTACATTTAATTATGTGGTTTATTCTATTTCCCATGACAGCATGCATTTGCACAAGTCATTATTCTTCTTTCTGATTCTGTAATGTACCACATGCTACGATTGTAATTAACACCTTTGGAGAATATAATCTCTATCATGTGAATGTGCACAGTAATGAGGAGGTCCAAAATGCAAATATTTTAAAATAATTTGGATTTATTGCTTCTGACTGTGCTTAGGAACCTGCAGCAGATTTTTAAAGGTTCTTTCAGTTGCATAAGACTGGAAATACAATAGCTAACTTGTCTGATTCATCATTCAGTGAACTACCCTATCCCCAAAATAAAATAACAGATGCTATTTGTGATTGTATGTGTACTATATAACACAAAATTATATTTATAGTAAGGGTCAAATAAATCAAYTATTTATTTTATATTATACTTGCCTATAGCTGGAAGACTCTTACAACATTAAAATGCACATTTATATTTTTTTTAGATKAAGATGAAATAAATGACAAAAGTTAATTTGAATAAAAATTATTAGCTGCCTGATTCTACATTATACATTCTGGAGATTGTCAGGTTCAGCAGATGCAGATTTATCACAGAAGCCCAAAAAGCATAAACTACCAAAAATCCATAGATGTATAATACAAATATGTATAAATAATATATCTGATAGATGTATATATATATAAAAATCCATAGTGAACATGTTCAGTTCACAATTATTTACTTGGGTTTTTTTAATCAGCAAAATGCTATCAAGAGATAATCACAAAGAGAAATTAGTGCATTAAGGAACAGTATGAAGTTCCTCGGTATTCCAGCTAAAGTTAGTCTGGCCCATAAATATAGTGTATGCCATTCATTTTTATATTTTATGACACCTTAAAGCATTCCAACTTYATTTGAACAATAAAAGTCTGTTACTAGCAGCCTACAATAACGTAACCCCGCTATCAGGAATACACACCTGTTAAGCACTTGTCACAGTGAGATTCTAACTGATAAGTTTTATGTTGTAAGAATATTTAATGAGTGTTGATAAATGTGGTAAACTGAAGAATACAAGAGAGATACGATTACAAAGAAAAACACAATCTAAGAGGAAAACAGGTTATAATTGAAGCATTATAACATGACCATGACTGTTTCTTTATTAGAAATAAAAAGAATATATCCTTGTCTTACATTTCACCCTGTGCATATAAATTTTACTTTTTTGTTTTCTTAATTCTGTACATGCTCTTTTTTAAATAACTGAATGCAGAGGCTTAATGAAAGTAAACTGCTGAAAATAACAGATGATACTGAGCATTTGCTAAGAGAAGAACATACAACTACCAGAAGAAAACTTTTCTGCTAATATGAAGTTAGTCATGTACTGTCATGCCCTGTCTGATAATGGAGAGAGAAGAGAGCTTGCTGAATGTTTAGGGCTTGAAAATGGAAAGGGTTCAGAAAATGAAAAGTCAWTGCCCAACAAATTTAGTATGTACTACAAAGCACAATATAGTAYAATACAATATATAGTATACCATTATACACTACACAGGATAGCAAAAGAGGTTTTACAAGATTATTCCCTAAAACTCTGCAGTGACAGAGTTTTATCACCACATCTCTCCTGATCAAGATCAAACATTACTTGTGAATCAATCAATCAATCAGTCAATCAATCAATCGATCAATGTATGAATGAAAGGACAGGTCTGGCAGTGCATCCCACCACAAGAAAGGGGCCATACTGTACTGTTCATACAGCCTAAGGAACTTGGCCCAACTAGAGATTAGCTCTAAGCCTGGACTCTGCCCCAGATCAGGATAGAAATAAGCCYTCTGCAAATATTTTGAGGTAGCTAGTGAACAAAAGTATAACTCCAGAAACTCTGTTTTACCTCCTCCAATTTTTYTAGAATTTATTCCAAATTCTATCTAAAACAGGACATGATATTAAAGACCACGGGTCAGAAAATAGCATGGTCCAGGCATAGCACTTCAATAATTAAAATTTATGAAGAAATACTAATTTTACAAGACAAAATAGCCATCCACAAAAAAAAAAAAAAAAAAAAAAAAGGTTCCATCAAAATGGCTAAGGCATTTTATTTCCGAAGAAAAGGAGAGATGCAACAGGTATTGCTATAAATGGCAACTCCTGTACTACCTAATCTAGTCACACAAATCGAATTTTTTTTTTCTTTTTCACTCTGCTTTTTCTTGCTCAGTTATTTGTCCCTGTGCAGTAAGAACTTAGAATTTAGTCTTTGATTGCTCAGTGATCTTTCTGAAGTGGTTTTGGATTTCCTAGCCAATAACAGGAGCTCTTATTTGAGAAGATGTATCTTTGCTTTTTCCTTCTTTGTGGGAAGATTAACTTTGTCCTCATCTGTCTCTCTTCAGGTCTGAGCTGTGGAAAAGCAGCATTATTTTTCTGCGGTAAATTGTCAGCAGTTAACCCCCTTGTGCAGCATCCTTAGGTTACCACAAACCATTCTGTAAAATATCAGGCAGCATTATGTTCCCCAAGTGTTGGAGGTTAAGATTTTTCCTTTTGTTCTCCCTCTTGGGGAATTTTCCCCCATTTCTGTTGCTAAGAGTCATTAAAGAGTAAGTATTTAGCATAATGACTGGTGGCTTAAGGAAGACAAAAGAAGTTGCCAAGMCCAGGGAGGAAGTGGATTCCTGGAGGCACTGCCCCTATCTGACAGTCTTCTCTCTGTGGAGAGCMGAGGTGCCGTGATAATTTGGACTTGGGGGAAAAGTGCGGGTGGGGGGCAGCGCTCTCTTCTCACCCAGCCTGGCTTGGGGAGGGCGGTGGACCGCCTGCCTGCTGCTGCAGAGCCCAGCATCCTGCTGTAGGTTCTTGCTTGCTACACTGTGGCTTCTGCTCCCCTGCCTTGACAGGACCCGCTGTGATTCCAGCGACAGTGGTTGAGTTCTGACACATCACATCTACAGCCACAGGACTCTCCTCGTCTCTGCCCATCTGGCTGCTCCGAGGYTTCTGCTGTAGATACTCTGGCTATCCAGAGGGAGCACTAGGATCGGCTTCCCCTGTGAGTTTATAAAGGAACTTTTCTCATCCATCTCTGCTCGCTGCGCGCACCATTGGCCACGGGAGAGCCTGAAACCAGGGGGGACCCGCGCCACAGCGCCCCCTGCAGCCGCGGGGGAATCATCGCACGGGCCGTGCCAGAGCCACCAGCGCCCCTGCCGGCTGGGACTGGAACTGCACCAGAGGGGAKGGCGGGGACAGCCCCGAGAGGCCCTCACTGGGTTTCTGTCTTTGTTGGTTGTTGTAACCGTTGTTGTTTGTTTRCCTTGTTATATATACTAGCAAAAAACTGTTATTCCCTTTTTCCCATATCTTTTGCCCGAAAGCCTGTGGTTTCAAAGCTATAAAAATTCGGATGGAAGGGGGGTAATATTCGCCGCTCCAAGGGAGCTCCCTGCCTTCATTGGCAAACACCTTCTTTCAAACCAAGACATCAAGTTTAYTCCTTTTCTCTGATCCACTAACCTATTCATCCATACAAGCATGCATTTGTGCTCAGAATTTCAAGAGTGGAGATGTGGATTGAGTTATCCTATACAATGTGGTATGTCTCTGTGAAAATTAAACAATTAATAAAATTAACAATAATTTAATTGTGAATTAAATTATTTCCTGGGAATGACTTATGAATCTGTTATGAATATCTTCATATTTTTTGTGAAGTGGTTCACATTTTGTTCCAGAAAAGGAGTGTGATACTTCAGTCTAAGAAGTCAGACAAAAAATGGAATAGAATCCAGTCTAATATGCCAGGCATTACACTGACTAAAACTTTATGCAATATTTGATCATCTGATTTAGAAAATATGAATAAAGTTTATGTGAGAAAACAAGTAAGTAATGGAAGAAACTCAGGGTTCTCTTAACTGAGTAAGTAAGGTTACAATAGGCATATGTGCACTCTACCTTTGTAGAATATGCTGAGTTGGAAGAGACCCATCAGGAACATCAAGTCCAACTCCTGGCCTTACGCAGGACACCACAAGAGTCACCATGTGCCTGAGAGTGTTATCCATACGGAGTTTTAAGTCTACCAGGCTTGGTGCTGCAACYACTTCCCTAGGGAGCCTGTTCCAGTGCYCAACCACCCACTGGGTGAAGACCTTTTCCTGATATCCAACCTAAACAACCCCTACTCAGCTTCATGCCAGTTGCTCGAGTGATGAGATTAGTACCTGCCCTTCCATTTTCCCTCAAAAGGATGTTGTAAACCGCAATGAATTCTCCCCTCAGTCTCCTCTTCTCCTGGCTGAACAAACCAAGTGCCCTGAGCCACTCTTCACATGACTTCTCTCAAGACCCTTCACCATCCTCTGGTGGTGCCCCTCCTTTGGATGCTTTCTAATAGTTTAATAACTGCGGACCCATAACTGTTTGCAGCACTCGAGGTGAAGTCACCCAAACCCAGAACAATTCCGTCCCATGCCCGGCTGCTGATGCTGTGCCTGATCCCCGCAGGACATGGCTGGTCCCCCTGGCTGCCAGGGCACTGCTGACTCGTGTTTAACCAGGATCCCCAGGTGCCTTTCCATGGCATTGCTCTCCAGCCTCTCATTCCCCGGCCTGYACACAAAGTTAGTACTGCCCTGTCCCAGGTGCAGGATCCAGCACTTTCCCTTCTTAAACTACCTCTTTTTTGATGTAACTTGATGTAATATTGTTAATTTGATGGCAAACACCATCTTACTCAAGCAATCTCCTCTTCTTAAAATTCATATGTAGCCTCTTCTCCAAGTTGAACAACCCCAGCTCTCCATGCCTTTCTTCATAGGAGAGGTGTTCCATCCTTCTTATCCTTTTTTGTCCTTTCTTTGGACCTGCTCCAACAGGTCCATGTCATTCCTCTGCTGGGGACCCCAGAACTGGATGTAATACTCCTACTGGGATCTCACCAGCATGGAGTAGAGGTACACAATCTTCTTTGACCTGATGACCATGTTGTTTTGGATGGCAGCCCAGGATACATCTGGCTTTCTGATGCAGTTGGTCACCTACTATCTTGGATAGCTATCTGCTTTGATATTTCTTCCTTTTGAAATTACTTTCATGCATCAAAGTGTAATTACTTGGTTCCTGACAAGCAATGAGTAGTGAAGGAGAGGAAAACATAGGTATTAAAAATCTTTTAGGAAATTTACATTGAAAATTGGAAAAAAACAGTATTGATAAAAAGCATATTGATTCAGTGTGGTACAGCTTCATTTTAGTTTCATAGCTAAAATGCACTGAACCAAGCTGTGTAGAATCACATCAAATTAAGTAGGGTGCTCTTCTGCAGTCTACCTATTGCTAACATTTGAGGATTTGYTGGTTTTTGCAATTAGCAGTAAAAGAGCATGAGAAGACACTGTGCAGTAAAAATTAAGACAAATGTGACTTTATGGGTACACTTATACATTCCTGAAAGTTAAAATGGCACACCTTGTCCATATCTACCTAAAATATTTCTAAGGCATCTGTCATTTTCATATTTGAATGCCAAAGTCAATGTAAAATATTTACAATGGGTGGGGACAAAGGCTRGCTAAATTGAGATGAAAGTACTCCATATACCGGAGCACATACTTATATTTTCACTCTTATTGTATTAAATGCTTGGGTTTGGGGGTACATTTTTTAAAAATACAKCTAAAGGGCACAAATATAAAACCCCTGAACATCAGGAAGTACAAAATGAACTCCACAAGACCTGTAAAGGGAACAGCTATCAAAGGAGAACACTCACACTGGTCCCGTGAGCAACAAACCCACTTCATGTAACTTAAAAAGAGGCACATATCATTACTGGCTCTATCAGAACACGCACACACATAAATAAATCACAAAGGAGCAAATACACGGTCCAAAGTTAAACACAATGCAGTAAAAAACAACTGGTTGATCATTTTGTATTCAGTGAGAAGTACTAAGGCAGCAAACAAAGGCCAAAAAAATCAAGCACATGCGTGCCATGACTTCATCCTTCCAATTAAACAGATATAATTTAGTTGTTATGTTCCACTGACCTTACTATCCTGGTCCAAATATTTATGTTTCTTGCTTTTCCTCCCTTTACAGAAAGGAATTTTTCATAGAAAATTAAAGAAAGCTGACTTTCCACATGAGTTAAGTAAGAGTGTATGATTTAAAGTATCTAAACATCCTTCCACAGATCTTTGGACAGTGTGTGTGAGAGATCACACACACTGAATGTCCACACAGCTGGGAACTGACCATCCCTTTCCCTGGTCTGAAAGCCCTCTCTCCTGACAAACCACAGCACATGTGATCCCACCCTCGAGCTCTACCCTGCCAAAAAGCGCTGGGGTAATCAGCACATTAGAAAAGGCTTATGAAGAGCAAACCAAGTTAACAGAGAAACTGGTTTTGTCAAGTACATACCAGAGGACTTAATTTATCTTGTCCATGTCCAGCTGTAATTTGTTCTGCTGTGTCATTATATTGCTGAGATCTTAAAGCATTATGAATAATTTTACAGTAACACAATATAAGACAGATTTCAGAATAAATGGAATTTGAGTTTGAGTAGAGTTTGTTTGAAATCCTGGCCACAAAACTTTCAAACRCGTGTTTCTTTTCAGTTGCTGTGTTTCTTTCCTCCAGACTGTAGATTGATTTTGTTTACAGACTYAGAGGAACCCAGTCTAAAAGTTCAAGATAACTAGTTTTAATTTCAGTTTTACGCAGGACTTACACTCTCTGCAGCTGCAAGATATTCAGAAATTTCTCCAACAAAAATGAAGGCCTTACACACCTCTGCCAATTAAATCCTTTCATTTCAGCTCTGAGTGCCATACTATTACTTCTCTAAGATCTAAAAAGTAGCAGTTTATCTTTCAAGTGCTTGAATGAACTCAGTTGTACAACTAGAGAGGGATAAAGAAGAAAAGGAAATAGAGAAGGACTTGTAAAATGACTAGAAGTGATAACCCAATTATGAATGCGAAAGGATAACAGCCATGTGATAAAGAAAATGCATTTTGGTGTCMAAAGTTCTAAAAGCCAAGCCATTACAGATGGAGAGCTATAGATTTTATGATAAAAAAGGGGGAGAAATGGGCTGCCAGAACACTTCATGAACCTCCATTCACTTCTTGATTATATCTGAATGCTATCTCAGAACCTTGAAATCAGGGAACTATGGACAATCTAAATTAGGAGGTTTTGATACTCTGGATCTGTGGCAGTTGTTCRGCATCCCTGCAACACACAGTAGCATCTTCAGTGTCATATATTTATTTCCTATGCTATTGATACACATAATTGAATCACCAGAAAAAAAAAGCATAAGAAAATAATAAATTTATAAAATTAGTGACATTTTGCAAGTGGCTTACCAGCTTACTAGTGGCTTGAATGAGGTCATGTTATTAAAAATTTTTATGCCTGTATGAAMAATGGACTAAACAATAAAGATGTATACATGAATTCAACAACTTCGCTTAAATTACAGAACAAGTTATATTAGAAATACAAGAAAAATAGAGCAAAGATGGTCTTTACTACAGTGGGCCAAACTAAACACAGAATGGATTCTCCATATTATAACATTTTGAATAAAGGCTACAACTACTCCAATTTCAAATGCATTGTTTTCCTATGAGCTGTCTAATGTGGATTAGATGCATATGTAATTAAAACCACAATAGTGTCTGTAAAGCTAAAGTATACAGAAACCACAGGTCTATCACAGAGCATCTCAGTTTTCTGAACAGGTAACCAAGTGAGGATATATCAGTAACTACAGACAATGCTCCTTRGCAACAAATAGATTTTGTAAGCCCTTCATATGCCTGTAAGTCTAATCAGCATATTACTGCTTTGTCACTTCAGAAATGCTATTCCTTGCAGGTTGTCAGGGAATTCACTGTAGCTTTCTGCTTGACTCTCTACTTCTATACTTKCTGGAAAAAAAACATCACTGCTATGTAAGCCCATCTCATAAATCATAACAATTGAATGTTCAATAAAGGTCTAGTATTTCACATTTGGGAAAACCCCAAGTGTTTTCTACTCTCCTYATCATGGTGGAAAAGGTACTCTACCCAAACTTCTGAAGATCACTAGAGGAAGTACACCTAAGCAAAATTCCACTTTTTATTACTATGCAAGCCTTTGTCCTTTAATGTTGCCCAAATATGTTTGTTCGCTTCATATCTGTCCCCTTCCTTTCTCTGTCATATTGGACTGCCTACACATGCATAATCACACATGATAATTTCCCTCTCTAAACTTTCAGAWTTTTTTTTCATCTTACATTGTAAACCAGGTCTCCCTGAATTACTTTTTTATCCTGCACATTTTTATGTCTACAATTATTATTATTATGCATAGAATTATCTATAAATTGTTTAACACAGAACAGCAKTTAATGATACTTAATGTTGTTGGGATTTATGTGTAATTTTTAAAGAAACATGAAATACTCTAATTTCATTTTATTTTCTATCTTACACATCCAGTATCAAGTACACTGTTTTCAAGAAAGTATTCTGAAAGTATAAAGGCAAGTGTTTTTCTTATACTTTTCAGGGATAAAAATACTATTTTATACAAGGAGTACTTTAACTACATAAAGACATACATGGTAAAGATGTAAGCACACTTGTATACAATGTGCAATACACTTCCCAAAAATCACATAGCTATAGTGTACATGTAATTGAAGAGAAATTAAGATATTCTTGAAGCACATATTCATTTGCTGCCTAGAATGCATAACTTATTTTCTTTTAACATATTTATTGTCCTCCTTTATATTACATTTTTATTTGAGAAATAATGGGGGGTGCGGGGGAAGATCTCACAAGAAAAACGAGAAACATGCATCTCTTAGGACCATAAAAGCAAACAGGAATATGTTTTTGTGTCACAGTAATCTCATATGCAATATCTTTTAAAAGAATAATGAAAAAGTAATGAAATAATACTGTTATCACAGCTTAAGGATGCATAAAATGAATGTCTTTTTTAGATTTGAACACAAACACATCTAAATAATGATCAAGTTACCAAAGAAATACTAGTGAATCATTTACCAAGAGGTTCCCTTACCATCTTTCCAGTTTATTCTAGCAACTGCTTTAATAAAAATCATTGTTACATATTAAATATCATGTCCTTCTTGAGTATTGTTAAAAGATAAAAAAACTTATGTTATTCTACTAACAGACTGAGGGTTCAGGAAATGTCAATAAAAAAAAGATTTGCAAAATATATATTAAATAAAAGAATTGCCAAATCACTCTGGCCTCAACAGCACAGAATGAAATAAGTACTTTTTTTTTTTTTTTTTTTTCTGGAGGAGGGGAAAGAAAGAATGGAATTACTACCTAAGAAATTTGGTAGCCTTTGTACAAGGAAATACGTATTTTCTAACTTCATATGATTTATTATTTTAAACTTACTTTAAACTGTAATTAAGTTTAGTCACAAATTCGAACTGTCCTTTCAACCAGAGAGATTAATGCAGAGATCAAACAAAAAAAAAACAAAAAAACAGAAGCACTAACATCAAGGAGATAAATGTTCCATGAAAAAAATTAACATTTCATATCAACCCCCTCAGTGCTTACCAGGTATGTGCCACAGTAAAACGCCGCTGTTTTGGTATGTTGCTATTTAAAAACATCCTTCGCAAGAGCCTTGGAGAGTTTCGAGGAGAAATAACTGGACACAGCCGGGGAGAAGCAGGTGAAGATTTTCGAGTAGTTCTGGACTTTTCATGCTGCAACAGGTTTTCCCTCAGGGTCTTCACAAGATCTTCATTTAGGCATGGATTTTGACTTTGCGTATCATCCACTTCAGGAACAGGCACATTGTCCGGACTTGTCTGCTGAGCCATGTTCCTTAAGTAACTTTGAAATTAAGGTCTAATACAATCGAATGCTGGTTTAACTGCTTAAGATGTTTTCTTTCTAAATCAGTTCCCAAGAACTKTTCAGAGACCCTGCACCAGTTCAGCCTATTCTGTTTTCAACATGGTGTTGCCTGCCCTTAACGTCTTTCTATAGATAATGATCTACAAAGGAAAAAGCAAGCTAACTCCTCCACAGAAACCGATTAAACATTACCACTCCTCTCACAGCCCTGCTGCCAAAGATCACTTCTGAGCTATCATAGCAAGTGAGCATGAGAGGAAGAAATTGCTTTAGCACAACCTTTATCAGAGCTGTAAAGCTGCCTGTTAAACTATCGTAACTAATGTGCTGCAGCTGCTTGAGTGACTTCTGGTTATGTACACATAAAAAGTGCTGGAGGAGGGCTTAAACATCAGATGTGTGCTCCTTTTGTTTGGTTATTCTTTCCTTTGCTTATTCCCGAACCTTCAGGGAGGTGGAGAGGAAGAGGGATTTTTTTCAAGGATCTACAATATTCATCTTTGTACCTTTGCAATTTCAGTATTTCAAACTATTACCTCTTAAGCTAGCAAATGCTACAATTAAATAATGCGAAAGGGCTTAGTTTCTGCCTTCTCCTCCCTGCCTCCAAGTCAGTTTATGATAATCAGTTTTCAAATGCATTTAGGAAATTCAGATACCTGCTACCTTATATTTATCAAAAAAACAAACCAAACATTTATGATACGCACATAAAATAAAATGAGATTGTGACAGCTACCAGGATGTGGTTAAAGAGACGTTCTTATTTTAGTATTTTTATCTTATTATGACTACTATTTGAACTAAGGAAATGCCTATTTTCTATTCACAGATGATGGGAAGATAAATTATAAAAAGCTATTCAAAGAGAACTTTCAGAAGATAAAAAGGCAAAACTACTTGCAGACCATTATTTGGTCAATGCATACAGCTAATAAATTTCACTTAAAAATATATTTCTTTTCTTTCTGTAGTTAGGCAAATTATGCAAATAAGATAATTGGTGCAACTTTATGATACAACACCTTTGTCAATCAAACCTGAGCCTTATACTTGTTTTCAGTTTTAACAAAATAACTAATTTCATTTATTACAAAAAGAAAAGATTTTATAAACATGTTCAACTGTGTTGATAACTCACTAATAGCAGATGAACTCTAATAACTGGAGGTACGTGAAAATTTAAGTTTTGCTTTACAGCAACGACAACAATATTTTCATACTTTCTGTTCATCCTACAGGAACAAAGAATCAACACGTTGTGAGACATTTCCTTTTAATATCAGAACACTGGTTTCATATCTTCATTGTTGCAATTTTTTGTTCCCCTTATACATTTTCTTAGAATCCAGCTATCTTTAGTGAATAAGAATTTCCTTTGAAGCACAGTCAGTGTCTTGGCTTTCAGTGAGATGAAGGATGTTTACAATTGCATGGCCAGGTGTGAAAGGCAAATCCTGCTCTCCGTTTTGCAGCAAAAAATCAGAAATCCTGCAAAAGAAGCCTTCTCTCACAATGGAGAGGAATCACCTTTGTACTTAGCACTGCAGCCACAATTCCTGATGAGGATTATAATGAGAACATCATGATGCTGACAGGAGTAGATCAGAACAGCAGCAGAAAGGTCAGCTTACATTAAGAATGACACTGCTATCAGGTGTCAACCCCATTATGTAGACAAGTTTTAACTGTACTGCGTCATATGTGAAATTTGATAACAATGTACTTGAAAATTTAACTCAGTATTGAACAGCACCACAGAATGCAGAAATCACTGTGCACTATGTTTTTGTGTATTTCTCTAAAATTTTTTGGAAAATTTAAATTCATCACTATTTAAAAACTAACACTAATATAGAATAAAGCCCAGATATTATTAAAACTACAAAAACCAACATTTTAAGCTATGTTCCATTAAGAATAAAATTAAAACTGGAAATGAAGTGTTAAGTCATAGACAGAAAAAGAATTTTATTGAATAATAATTAACACAGTAACTGCTTCCACAGCTTCTTGATTGGAAGAGTAGCACACACAGAACCGGTTTTCAACAAATAGACARAAGCATAAGATATCAAAATGTTTACAACTGCCAAGAACAAACATATCACCCTCTGTTAGACTGAAACATAAGAAAGAAATTACTTCTTATTTATTGAAAAACACTTGAAATTGCATAATAATTCCAAGCCCTTCCTTTAAGTAATGCAGTCTGTCTCACAAGAGTTATGTTCTTTTATGCTATGAAATACTGCCATCTGATGTCTCATCCAAAGCACAGTCTTCAGGTAACTGCTTAATAAAACCAGTCAAACTGACCCACTGGAGATCAACAATCAATGATGTCATTAAGGCTATTAACATTTATTATAGTGGGCCTGGGATCATACTTAAGGCTGTTCTATGTTACAAAGGTAATTATTTGGAAACAAAGGAGGAGAAAGGAGGAAGGAGAAGGAAAGTCCACAAAACAGCACTTTTACCCTTGCTCTTACAGATATTAAAACTAAGTGAAAAAGGTTCAATAACTTGACACCTTGCACTACAGGTATTGAGTGGGTTTGTCACATTTTCAAAGAGATAATACCTCATGTATACAGAACACAAAGACAAATCCTTTCTTAAGGATTTTTTTTTTAAAATTTTAACAGGAGAAGTGAACTAAGTCATTATTTGCATGAATAGCTAGCTAAAATGCTTCTCCTGACTGTATTAGTAGGTTAAATTTCTGAATACAGATGTTTCAGGTTTCAGACACCTCATTTTGGCATATGCCTGCCTATCCTCCTCTTCCTCCTCCTYCTCAAAGGAAAAACTATGGCAACTCTCAAGCATGCTCATGAAGTTAAATGAAAGCCTGTGGACTGATTTCATTATGRACTAGAAACACGAAGAGTCTTAGCATGAAGAGTCTATAATAAAAAGCAGAGATCTATCTTCCAGCAATCTCAAATAAGCATTATGTAGGTTAGACACAATGTTTATCTTAAGACTCAGGAATTGTGGGAAGATATAGCAGAAAGATTGCAGTAGCACAAGGTGTATATACAGGTACTGCAATAAAGACTTGAAAAAAAACTATTTCATAAAGAAAAAGTAGCATTTCCCTTTTAATGTGTTGGAAAAAAAGACAAAGAAGTATGCTTTCTTTTTCTGTGAAGATTAAGAAACAGCCCTACTGAACTGTTTTAATAAAACAACTCATTTTTCTCAAAAAGATCACCAAAATTACTAACAAAACTTTGAAAACCTTTCCCAACTGCAAAGCAGAAGTTGTGTTTTTCACTTATATTAAGAAAGCATAGGGTACAATTAGAAAAATTTCTCCAAGGGCTTTAATCATGATTACAAAAACAAGAGTATTTTTAAATGCTTTTACTGTCATGAGTTAATTTTCTGAGCTCTTCCATAGTGGAATGAAATCACTGAAGGTGGTCTATTAAATTCCATCAAAAAAAATGTATTTACCGCTTCTTTTGAAATAAAAACATTGGAGAGTTGGTACGTATCTCATTTCCAAAAGTTAATACTTACAGCGGTTTAAGCATGCTTATTTTTTTATGTCCTATTTAAAGGTACTGACATTTGAATCTAATTTTGCAGATGTCGCATAGACACATCTCATAGGTAAATATTGTATCAAGAACAGACGTAGTTCTTCACCTTTAACTGAATCACTATAAAGCTCAGGACAAAAGCACAGAACTAGAATCTCCTAATAAGGGAAATTCATTGCAAAAAAATCTAGAAGTGCCAGTGGCTTTTACTGTCCTCCACTGACCACCTGAAGATGCTAAAAAATGAAATTACATGTGTWCAGTTCTTGTACTTTTAACAGATTTTCCTATGAAACATGTACCTTATGATAAATGTACTTAGAAAATACAGGCTTAAAGTGCTAACTTTTCTGTTAATTACAACTTTCTTAGCTTCAGCATATAGAAAGAGTAAGTTAATTGACTCTGACAGGAATACTGTACAAGATTAAACAAGTATTTGATCTCACATAAAAGAGACTAAACAAGGATTTAAAAGTACTTTCTTTGTTACAGCTACTTTCAACATGCTACTTTCAACATTTTAACTGCTAATCAACATATAAAATCTATTATGTGATTGTGTCTATTTTAAATTACCTTGAACAGAGTTTGAGTGCCTTGAGCAGGCACTCAAAAGGAGCAGAAGAACTTTTGTAACATGAAATAATATCTTACTTGGGACCAAGTAGAGAATTCCAGACACATAGGAATGGAAGACAAAAACAACCCTCCAGTGTGTTACTACTTTGAAAGCAAGCAGATCAGCATCACAGGATCACAGATACTGGTAATGATCTCCACTGATCACGTCCACTCTCCTGCTCAAAGCAGGAGCAGCTCTAAGGACAGACCATGCTGAGGCACCAGAGCACCTGAGAGTGGWGCAAAAGAAAACGTGAGAGGTGGTTGCAAAGTATGGTTGGTATGCCATGGTTTAATTTCCTGAAGTAAATAACATAATACTGAAGGTATGGGGTGGCTGAGGAGAACTGTGGTTCTAGATAAAGTACAAAATAAGAATCTTGGATGGCAATAAGATTCTTACTTTGAAAAGGAGGTTAATACATGAATTGAGGAACATAGTATTGAGGAAGAAAAGGAAAAAAGAAGAAATTAGCAGGTGATAGGAGTCTTAATAAAATGTCACATGTCAACAAAGTTCAAGACCTGCTAATTGTCATACTCTCAAAGAACTGGGATGATATTTATGGAATGGCCAAGTGAAGGGTAGTGTTTATCAGAATTTTCCTAGCAGTTACGTGCATGGCCAACTGAGGAGACCATAGGTACCATGGAGCTGCCTACAGATAACTGAGAAGGGGATTGGTTGCACTGGCACAGAAATGGCAGGCATCCACCAACAAGTAAAACCCTTAACAGACAAAAGTATGGGAAACACATGCACCTCGAAATATTCTATGGAAATTTTAGGCTGCTGTATTCACTCTGTGTATTTGATCTAAGTACATTTTTGAAATCCTAACAGAAGTATGGTACCTCAAATGACATTAAAAAACTTTTCCAAATCATAATCAGATAGACATACATTTAGAAGTGTATTTGAAGAAGAGGAACCCAATACCCATAAATTTGGGTATGGTATATTTACCACTATAAAAAAATTATTTGTTGTCACCTAAAATTCTAGTGCATTTCCATTCTTATGACATTTCTAATAAAAATATTTCAGAACATTATCTCAAATTCACCTTGCAAGTCAATCAAGTGTGATCTCATCAATCATTTCTTCTTTTTTTTTTTTTTTATTTTCGTGTTTTCAAAAATTGTCATGATTCCACAAAAAGAAAACATTTCCTGCGGTAACATTAAGGTAACATTAATGTACATTTATAAAATTACCTCAAAGAACAGACAGAAGTGTTAGACAGCATTCCTGCCACTGCAATGCATGAATATATCTGTTAACTACAAGTTAATTCCAATGGTAGGACTTGGCCCACATGAGCAGAAAACAATTACAAGCATAAATTGCTTTGAAGAGCGGTTCTGATGAGAGGGGAAAGGAGAGGACAGTGGAAAGTCTGTATTTCCTAGGGATATAGACTTAATTTAAAAGCATAGCAGCTAAGCAAGTCATGGTTGTACTCCTAGATCTCTTAAGACTATACCTGTGACAGATACTGTCAGAACCTTCAGAGAAACAATTAGCTTAATCATGGGAGCATAATTTTGCCTTTTGATAACAGTGAATGCATGATAGCTTTGTAAAAACCTAAGGATTATGAAGTATCACAAGTACTTGGCAAAAAGTGCATCGACATTCCAGATTCCCAAACTTTAGAGTTTATTTCTCAAGCTAGCACAAACAATATGTCTTACGAAACCAGACTTAACCCAGGCACTCCAAGGATGGTGGTTAAGCCAGAATATAATGCACAAATAAACAAGTACATTTCTGTAAGGTCAGACACATGCACAGAGAGTTTACTTAATAAGGAATCTAGACCATCTGTTGTATTTCAAGTAATTTGTTATTTTGATCATGCACTAAAAGCTGAGCAGAATTCAAAGAAATATTTATTAAATTGAGAGAGGTTAGAAAAAGAGAAAATAAGTCCAATAGTCTACAGTAAGATTGTATAATTAATTCAATGTCTGGAGATGAACTACTACTTAATAGCAAAAATAAGTGCATCAAAAGAGAAATCATAGCTATTTAACAGGCTTTCATACACAGGATGCTTTGGAGTCTGGAGATTGCTGTTTAGATTGCTGAATTTATAAATGCTTCAAGTCTGTTATTGTAAATTTTTTTTAGAAGTCTAAAGTTCTTGAAATTTTGAGTAAAAAATAAAATATGGCATTTAAAAGTAAGTACTTATACAATTCACTTGGAGTAATTTCTGTATCTTTTCTGTAGATGTTAAACTGGTCACTTTGCAGATTTGAAAGAATTGGAACTTAAAAAATGCAAAGGGTTTTCTTCTACAATGTTATTAAGAAATGACACCCTGAAAGAGTTTTGAGGGGAAAAGTTTCCTCCCTACACAGAAAAGCCTGGGGTCATGTTACCTAAATCTATCACACTTTATCCTTTATAGAGTTGTCCCAGGAAGTATTATTTTCATAAACCTCTCTGCAATCAACAGTAGGTATTTGTTGTTGACCTATTCTATAGTCGTCTCTTATTCTTAAGTAGGACTTAAGTAGGTTCCATAAATATTTTACAGAAATTTAATTCTATCTTGCAGAACTCTACTTTGCAGTCTTAAACACTGTTCCTTTTTTCTGAATGTATATGGAAAGAAACCTTCACAATTCCTTTTGGCTCCATAGGCCTTTCAAACATTTTGTGTAGTAGGAGATCCAGTTTGAAACTGGAGCATGATGCATAGTATAGAAGGTTGGTATATAACTAATGTTTTAGAGAAAAAAGGAAACAAAGTGGTCATTTTAGTTCATCTATGGAGAGGCATCTTAAATAATTTATTGAAGTGCATCACAGGGTAATTGTAATTACAGAAGAATAAAAATGTCTTTAACTCTAAAATATAATTATTTAAATCTGAAATGTATTTAAATCTCACATATGTTTAAATCTGAAAACATACTTAAATCTTCAGATTTAAATCTGAAATCAGATACTCTAAAGGGCTGCAGTAATCTATTAGGTAAAAGTATATCTCGGAAACAAATAGAATTATCAGAGCTTTAAGATCACCAGACAAAGTGACCAAAATTATTACTRCAGAGTTTTTTTTCTGTGCCTATGTCCCCTGAATTCAAATGGGGACAGAAACAATCTTTAGAACTAGGGCAAAGAAAGAAGAAATCCTCAGCCCTCTATCATCCTCCACAGGTAAGATCCTAAAGCAGAGGGAATTCTTACCTAATACAGAATTGTATAAATCTCTACCATCATTTCACCACTGGTTTAAGGGACACCTGTATTTTCAGAGAAGTTAATGTTTCAAACGTTCTTGTAATCAAAATGTGCTTTTTTTCATTTATAAAACTGAGGGCAAGAAAAAATGCCAGATCTTTACAGAATATGATAAACATTTCTATTATAYTGACACCCCTGGACTACTGACTGAAGCCAAATCATATTAACTTGACAAAAAATTAAGTGAAAGAGTTACAGTTGCAGAATCAAAAAGTTTAAGCTGAATTTTAAATAATCCTTTCTGTGTTTATATAGGATATTCTATTTAATGTTAGCAAAGAACACATATAAAACTCACTAAAAAAAACATTTTCCAGCAAGTTGAGAAGGAACTAAGGATTCAGACGGATTTCTAATCATATGAATGTAAAACACRAAATCTATAAACTGAAAGAGATAATCCAAAGGACAAATCATAAAGCAGCTTAGTGCTTGTTTAGTTTTGTAATTCTGCTGTTTGTTGCTTACTTTCACTGAGTCTGCAGGTTTTATTATACTTGACATAATTAGATATCATCCTAAGATAACCAGTAAGAATAAATACCGAGTCTATTTATACTCTGACTCTCTGAGGCCTTGGCATCCGAGAAACAGGGAAATGTGGATGCAGATGAAAAGTTTTCTGCGATGAAGGGGTCGCCTAGCGCAGGGCTGCCAATGCGCTGCATCACAACCTTCTCAATTAAGAAATWAAAGGAAGGTAGTAGTCACTGGTGACTCCCATTTCAGAGGAATGGAGAGCCCAATATTCCAACCAGACCCAGCTCCCAAGAAGGTGCATTATCTCCCTGGGGACTGGCTACAGGACATCACTGAGAAACTTCTTACYCTGGTACAGACCATGGATTATTGCCCTCTGTTGGTTTTCTAGGTGCACACTGATGAGGTTCCCAACAGGAAGGCTGTGGACAATCAAGGCAGAAGTTCAGGTCTGGGAACAATTGGCCCTACAGGTTAGAACAGAGATCTCTAGCCAGCCTCCTGCTAGAGCATGTTGTTCAGGCTGTGCTCAGTTGGATTTTGAGTATCTCCATGGATAGACATTGTAGAGCCKCTAGGGACAGCATGTTCCAATGTTCACCCATCCTGATGGCAATTTTTTTTATACATCCAGTCAGAATATAACATGTTCCAACTTGTATATGCTGCCACTTGTCCTATACCTGTGCCATTCTGTGATGAGTCTCGCTCTGTTTTCTCTACACCTTCCTATTACTTGGTATTATTTTCTTAAGAATGAACAAACCCACTTTTGCTAGTCTCCTCTTTGTAGTCATTATCTGGATTTGCTCTTTCTTCCACTTAGGAGCTCCAAAGTTAGCAGAGTATTCTCCATGTAGTGTTAAGAGGGTGAAAATCACTTCCTTCAATCTGCTAAGAACAGTTTGGTTAAGAGATGAGTATGTGGCCTTCACTGCTGCAAGGGCACACTGTGGAAGCCTATTAACTTACTAAATAAGTTCCTGTCAACCAAGAACCCCTGTTTTTTTCCTGGGAGGTTGATTACTGGCTAGACAGAAAAATGCCTGTACCTATAGCACAGAGTTATCCCATTCCAGCAACAGCACTTCTCACTTAATTGCTGTTGAATTCCCTGACAGTCCTGAGTATCAAAATATTTTTATGTTCCAGATAGAAGCCTTGCCTTCCAATTATCAACCATCCCCAGTCTGGTGTCACAACTGCAGCTSTCCATTGCAGTTGCAGAAAACTCAGTAGCAGCCTGTAAATATAGGTTGAAAATAGAAATTCAGATTTGTCAGTGTTTAAGACTAAATGTATCTGAACAAAGAAAGAAAACTTTTATTATTACTGGTGAAGAACTAGTAGTAATTTCACTACTAAAGAACAGTCAAATTGCTATAGTGAGTGTCACTGAACAGCAACAAAGTGCTAAAGAGAATACCTTCTTGCTAAGGTCAGTGCAAAGCAAGATTAAAAAAAAAGATCAAGAAGATCCTGTTAATGAGTATTAGGGAGGTTTCAGGTACTATGTTTTTTCTTCCCCTCTTTGTGCCCTACATACTTGATCGGCTTGCCTCTGCAGTGACTGTGCTTGCCACACGGTGTTTATTTACAGCGCACTCATTTTACAGTTTCAGGCTAGAGCCTTCCACTTTGTGTCGCACACAGCTGAGCTGTCATTCCTCCAATCCTCCAGTCACTTTAACACGGTGCATAAAAGGAATTATGCCCGTCGAGYTTTCAATTTCCAAAGTTTAGAAAAAATAAGTTCTATGAACTGCTTAGTGTCCTGTGAGGAAAAGAGCTGCTGGCTGAAGACATTCCATGCTTCCCAATATTGGCTAGAATGACAGGACACAACATGTTTAACTGCTTGAAATGCACAAACTTTGCTGCTTCAGGTGGAAAGTACAAATCGAACTGTTTTTACTGACCAGTGATCACAAGCTGATATGGTTCAACTGAGATGAAGTATCTCTGGTTGTGTTAGAGAGGTACTTCAATTAACTACATTTGATTAAGGCTCTGCACTTTCCTTGAAAAAGGATCCTTTGGGATGATCATGCCAACTCTTGTGTGTAATTTTATTCTCTTTTAGAATTTCATGTTATCCAGTAAACATGGTATTTTCTTCCCTGTCACTCTTATTCAAGATATATTGGAAAAAAAAACCTGCAATTTTTAATTTCTGCTTTGCTTCCTCCACTTTAAAACCTGGATCACATTTTTAATCAAGTCCAGTCTTTCTCTTATTCCATGCTGTAAGACTTGCAGCTGTGCCTCCCCTTATCTGTAAAGCAGGTTATAATTTCTAGCTATGTTTGGGAGGCAAAARTTAAGAGGAAAAATGGCAGCTGCAGCTGGAAAATTGGGATAGCGCTGCTGTGGTTTAATGACAGCTGGCAACTAAGCATCCCACAGCTTCTTACTCACTCCCCCATCCTGTGAGCAGGATGGAGAGAAGTGGAAGAGTAAAGGTGAGGAAACTTCTGAATTGAGATAAAAACACTTTAGTGGCACAGAAAAGGGCATATAATGATTATAATAATAAAAGAGTTGGAACACAGAAAACAAGTGACACYAGTGGAGTTGCTCATCACTTGCCCATCGAGGCCCAGACACTTTCCAGAAAGGGGCCTCCAGCCAGGTTTTCTGTTGGTTTATGTACTGAGCATGATGTCTTACAGTATGACCCCTTGGCCACTTTGGGTCAGCTGACCTGGCTGCATCCTCTCACAACGTCTTGAGTGTCTCCAGCCTTCTTGTTGCCTGCGCATGAGAAGCTGGAAAGTCTTTCACTTAGAATAAACACTACTTAGCAACAATTAAGGCCATCAGTTTGTTATCAACATTAATCTCATATTTAATCTAAAACAGAGCACTGTGCAGGTACAGAAAGAAAATTAACTCTATCCCAGCCAAAATCAGGTCAGTATTTTCCCCTTATTGAATGCCACTTWCATAATGTTCAGGTTTCACACTTTCTGATTAATCACCTTTCCTGTTTTCTGATGTATACTCATAAATACTATTCCCTTAGAAATGAAAATAATTTAACCTTAGGAAAAATTTATCCTTTTCTCAGTGGGTTCTTTTACCTTTTGGTTTTAGAGACACAGAATCACAGAAAAGTTAAGGTTAGGGTTCATCTGGTACAACCTCTCCATTCGAGCAGGGCCATCAATGGCACATGGCACAAGACTGTGTCCATACAGTTCTGGAATATCTCCAGTGAGGGAGACTCCACAGCCTCTCKGGGCAATCTGTTCCAGTGCACAGTCACCTGCACAGTAAMGAAGTTCTTCCTCATGTCCAGGTGGATCTTCTGTGCATCAGTTTCTGCCCATTGCCTCTTGTCCTGTTGTTGGGCATAACTGAGAAAAGCCTGGTTCATCCTCTTGACACCTTCCCGTTAGATAACTCTGCACACTTACAAGTTCCCCTCTCAGTCATCTCGAGGCTGAACAGGCCCAGCTCCCTCAGCTTTCCCTTGCAAGAGAGATGCAAGAGAGATGTTCCAGTCCATTAAACATATTTCTTATCCTCTGCTGGCCCTGCTCCACAAGCTCCATCTCTCTCTTTGTGGTCTCTTGAGGAGACCCAAACTGGACACAGCACTCCAGGTGAAGCCTTACCACAGCTGACTACATGAGCAGCATCACCTCCTGTGATCACAATGAGATCAAAGCCCTGTGACTGCACACAGATCTATAGTTCATCCTGCTTGTTCCCCATCCTGCATGTATTGGTTTACATTTGGTTGTGTCAATATCCCAGCAGGATTGCAAAGGCATGCCCCAGAGTCCTGTGTTGWAATTAAGTCTCTCATTGCTTGTACTTGCTTGTACTAGTCTCCTTTTGCTGCTGGGGTGGTCACTACAGTATTCCGACACCACTTCAAATCTGGCTTAAGTTTTCTCAATGAGCCCTGCTGTCTTCTCAGTTAAGATCCTTTTCCACCCTTGAGACAACCCCATTCGCTACCAGCAGGCATGCTGTTGTATAAACTGACCACGGTCAAAACCCCCAGATTTTACTGGTAATACCTGTYTCAAAGCCAGATATTCATCTGCATGACTATCCTGTTCCTTGCCCCATCATTCCCTGCAAGYGGCAGGACAGAAGAGAAGACATGTGCTCCAGATCCCTTGACCAGTGTGTGTGATCCCTTGTTTGAGTGAGTGCTGTCTTAACATTCACACTTAAGGATCAGGGAATTTTTTTTAATTAATACAGGTTTTCATAATTAGATTAARCCCATGATAATACACTGTAAATATGTAAGAAAAACAGAATGCAAGCAAATACAGGAGAGGCAAACTCATGGACAAGATGGAAAGGGSATAGGCTAAATATTTCATTCTCTTTTCTGATTTGAGAGCTGGGCATGACGTGAAGCTAATGGGGAAGAAGTTCAAAGATGAACAATTCTATTAATGTAACAAATAACTGAACTCTGGAATTCCTTGTGAAGAATGTTAAAGATAACAGACATTTCTATGAGCTGAAGGGCACACTAAACAAGTTAATGGAAAAGAAACACATTTCATTTTTTAACTCAAGAGTACCCACATCCTGCATAGAAGACTCTTAGGCAAAAATGGCTGGGAGATGAAAACATCTTAAATAGCTTATATTTAATAGCTTAAATAGGTTTAAAAGACATTTTCTTAAAAACTTTTTTTATGAGAAAATCACCATCAAAAAAGAAATTCTGCACTTGATGAACCACTGCCCTCTCCACAAACTGCTTTGAGGAAGGGARAGAGATACAGCTCTCACCATTTAATAGTTAAAAGCCATGATAATGTGCAAGAGGGATAAACTATTGGGAAAAAATTCTGAAATGGAAACTGCACAGATTTGAAGATGAGTTTTAACTTCATGTGGAGTGAAAAAAGAGGGTGAGCAATTGTATTCAATAGTATGTTTAGGAACAAAAGAAAAAACCTTAGTTAAACAATAAAACCAGTCTTTTTTAGTAATAGTGTTCTGCATATTATAGCAGAGGGGAAAGATGAGGAAACAAAAAGAAAACAACAGACAACTGAAGACATTGGAATAAGCAAAAGGTTTGCTTATGGATCACAAATTGAGAGTCAGGAATTAAAACACATGCATAAAGAAAGTGGAGGATTTTTAGAGTGCAGTTTTTACCAAAAAACTCCATTGAGAGCTTGAAATTTTAGATATGCTAAATTATGGAGAGAGTAAAAGGAATTTAAGAATATAAGAATATGCAGATTTTGGTAAAATGATAAAGAATTTATGAAAATTTATTGTGATGATTCCTCAAGAGCTCTTATTACTAGTTTTAGTCATCTTCAATTCTGAATGGACTGATTTATAAATTAATCTGGATCTATATCATATATGAAATTAATATTTCAAAAGAGAAAACACTTCTCTCTCCACTTGCATAAAACGTTGAGCTTGGTGAGCTAAAAGATAACAATAATGCAGTCATCCTCAAGAAAACACAGAGGCTTTTAGAGACTTTWAATGACAATATTGCTTTTAAAGTATCACTTCAAGATAAAATCCATTTTCCCCTCCCAGAACTGCCATRTTAAGAGCACTGCACCGCAGGAGAGAAGCCACACATTTGAAAGTATTTAAAAGGACTGCTTTTAGAATACATAAATATAATACTAAAGTCTCTTGAATATACCTCTTACAATATTGCCTCAGATTCTATGTACTTTCTATCTTCAACTCTAGYAAGTGTATGATAATCCAAATTCCATTCTTCTGCCATAAAGGGACCAGATATTCAATTCGTTAGTCTCAGACTACAATTAAGAAAATTAAATTTCCTGCTTCTACTAATGGGGCACATACTACAGTAGAAAAGACTTTTGTAACCTTTTTAACAAGTTACAATGTTTTTGTAYTTAAAAGAGCCAACAAATGGATAAAAGAAATCTTTCTCTTTGCATATGATGAAGACTGTCTTTCATTAACACCTCTTTATATTTTAAAATAAAATCTGAATCATTCAAAGGACCTCAAATGCAAATCTCTAGGTTATCTTTGCAGGATATGAAAATCCAGACAGAGATATGGCAACTGCCTTTATAGTGTTAAAATATGTCTTAAGAATTCCCTTTATTAATACTGATGAAAGAATTTCGAACATTCTCATCAAAAGATGACAAACAAATGACAAACAACCAAGCTGCTATTCTTAACACAACTATGAAACAGTTCCAGAGAAGGCAGTCTTAAACAATGTAATTTCTGCATATACTTTCTCAGTAATTAGGTAAGTAATCTGTAGTTGATGCATTTCTTTTCTTTACCATAACCAGGAAATAAAATTAGACATTTTTTCAGATACCATTGTAAAAATACGGCTCTCTGACACTCTGTGCTGCAACCTAATTTATTTTTAATAGGTTACTTTTATTGCAAAAAGAGTATTACTCAAATACGCATTTACACACATGCACACACACAAACACACACAGAAAAAAAAAAAAGTTCCTGAAGCCTGAGTTATATCTCACAGATATATGCAAAGATGAAAAATAAGAGTGGTCTGAAATTGTTCAGCYGAAACGTGGGAGTTATAGTCATAGACACTGTATGACAAGTAAAGTCACCAAGCTGTATGCTGTCTTTCCTTTTTCCTGAGACCGTACAGATTGTTACCACATGCATAAAATGAAAATAGCATGCCTCATCTTTACATATAATCCCATGTTGCAAAATGAAGAAAGAAAAAAGTCTGAGATTTCAATTACTACATTTTCCTCAACCGTCCTATGTCATGTTCCTGTTCGCTCTAGCTCAGGTGAACACGCATGCAACAGCATTTACGCCTGTTTCACAGTAGAGGGGGCCCATTCCTTAGAAAAAGAGACAGGTTCTCCCTCGACAAAGTCGRATTTAGTGTCTTAACTACTACTAGTCCAATAGAAAAAATGGAAAAAACGATTGAAAGCATATTATCGAAGAAAGTTGCTGTGCATTGAAAATAAACAGTTATTTTAACTTCACACAAGCTCTTATTTACTGTGAAAACCCATTCTAATTTCACCTAAATTATTTACATTTTTTTAAAAAATGATGCAGAACTTAAGTCAGAACACTAAAAAGAAGGAAAGGTTATTACAACACACAGTTACTACTATCTACCCAGGACAAGTGTGAATTTCCTGATCAGAAAAAGGAGTTATTCATTCAAGTTTGGGTCATGTTCTTAACTAGTTGCCTCAAGAAAATTAAAAATAAATTGGACCATGACCCCATATTCCTTAAATGAGCTCAGTGGCACTGTAATGATCAAATGATCAAATCAGCTGCCCAGCTAATTCCACCACAGAGTAACAGAAATCTTTCTTTACAGTTCTTCCCACTAAAAATGCAATTAACATTCAATTAAGATGTAAATTAGCAAAACAAAAATTAATAAAAAACATTCACATTTCCCATTTTAATTTTTCTCTCTTGAATAACACATACTGGAGTAACAATCTTCTTATTTCTCTACCACCATATGTATCTTGCAACTTTCCGTTACCTGAGCTGTTTCATTCACATATATTTAACCTAATCTTATACAAATAAACAAAAGAAAATAACTACAGACACCTGAACACTATTACCATTTTAAAAACATTGGCTGAGGTGTGATTTAAATACTAAAATGCAAAATCAATACTTTTTGTTTCGTGTTTAAATTTCCAAACTTATTTTTTAAATTTCCTATTATTAAAAAAAAAAAGTCTTTTTTTAAATTTGAGTGTTGTCACTCTAATAATACCATTTATCTGTTTTCAGTGTTAGYTGAATCTCTTTGTCATGCAATTACAATGGCGTATATTTTATAATAATGGCATCTCTTAGTAGTTTTTGGGGAGAGAGGAGAAGACTCTTACTAAATATAGTAAAAAATGTTCATGTCACTTCAAAATAGTGTTTTGAAAGATCCAACGAGGCGTCATAAACAGAAACAGTGGTGAGGTACACTAACAATATACACCAAAAAAAGAGAAGGGCTTCTAAATAATATTAAGCAAGTTTTTTCTCTGGGGCAATAAATAACATTCTAATTAGTACTAGCACTTGTGAAAGCTCAGGATTAAAATGTTTCAAATGTTTAAAAATATTAAGACAGATCTTTTTCAAATGAAAAAATATTTTGCCTCAATGAAATAAAAAGTTGTTCTTGGATATCTCTTTGTTCTTTTTGATTTTATAACACACAACCTCTTTCTGGGACCCTGCTTGAAGTCATAACTTCACTCTACAAAGTTTGCATGCGACTTTCTTTTCAATTGTCACAGTGTCCTCCACTACGCGAGTCACAATGCCACATGTCCAAACCAGCCCCAACAGTCAGTTTTYAAAACCAAAACCAAACAGATTGCACAGATACTTGGGATTTAGGCACACCACTAGAGACTAACCAGTTATCATATAGTTAAAATTATATAAACTACAAAATTAATTTTACAGGCAAAGCTTCATAAGTATATGTGTACGGATGTATGCACAGGGTTGTCAGGCAGTTGAAAAGGGGCTTGGAAGAGATTTGTTCACACATCAAGCACATCAAGCTCTCAAAATAYGAAGCAAAAACAGATCTTATTAACAGATCTTATGAAAGCTATAATAAACCCAATTTTTATA
The DNA here is from genome assembly GCF_030028575.1 of Malurus melanocephalus. Taxonomy (NCBI): domain Eukaryota; kingdom Metazoa; phylum Chordata; class Aves; order Passeriformes; family Maluridae; genus Malurus; species Malurus melanocephalus. The sequence continues at coordinate 2,460,188 of NW_026623250.1, read as the reverse complement.
TGGGCATCTATTAGTCATTTCTTACATAACATAATAAACATTTTTACAGAAAAGAAAAWAACAAACAACTAACTAAATCAAACAACAAACATAAATCCAGGCAACCTAATGGATTTGGAAGTGTAAAATATGTGTTTTCTGTAGATTTGAAATAAGGGCTAAACCAAACGAATTGAAGAAAAAAAAGAGGAGGAGGAGACATTCAACAGCCAAATGCCACAATGATTGCATTAAAATAATGATTTTTAAAAACCTAGCTGCCTGAGAACTGAACTACTTCTTAAACTATAGATGTCAACCATTCAGCATAATATTATCTGTTATGGATACTCAGAACAAATTTATTTCAAAGTTGCTACAATGTGGGAACCTAGATTCTTCTCTCTGAAAATAGCTTCAGGCAAAAATTTTCCCTAGAACAAAGTTCTGGTGCAAAGTACAGAAAAAATTTACACAAAATTCAGATGCTCAGAACATTATTCCAATGTAGATTAAGTTGGTCTTCTTACTCCTCAAACCATGTATTTTTACCTTTTCTTTTGAATCTGGCTCATCATTTGCCCAGTAAATCAGAGGAGAAAGGTGTGTCAGTTGAAATTATTCCCACCAAAATCACCACAGAATCCAGATTAATTTACAAATGAATTAAATACAGAAATGTACATATTCTATATCATGTGCAGTATAGGAGGCAGCTGGAAGGTAGATTTATTAAACCTACCCTGAAACAAGAGTTCAAGAGATTCTATGGGTGTAATCAAACAGATATCCCTCTCTAGAAATTTAAATTTATAAAAAGAAGTTTTCAAACATGGATAGAGGATTAAACTTAAACAACTACGTATTTTTAAATAATTCTACACTATTTTTTTAGCAGTTATGGAAACCTGGGATTTTAGGCTTTTTCTTGGAGAAATTTCCATAAATAAAACTTTGCATTATGAAATGAAGAACATTTTCATTAATAAAAATATAAAAAAATCATTTAATTAGAACTTTTACAATTAAAATAATCAGAAATAAACCTTCAGATAGAAAGTAAAGGGTCTTAGGTTAAAATATTATCATGCCATCAAAAATTCCTCATTATGTTTAGTCTGATTATGTTAATGTCCTATGGAGAAAACGATGTTTTTTTCATAATGACTTTGGAAGAAATTAACCAATTAAAGGAAGAAATTGTAAAGATTAAGAGAGTCAAAGCAACAGTGTTTTTTGATTATAAATTCTGCAAGGCAGCAATGAAAGGGGAAAAAAATTGCATTTGCAGCTTCACTAAGTAGGCTTTGTGTGACCTTTGCATCCAAAGAACACACACAGAATAGAATATTTATGGATAGCACAACTTCATTTAAAAGATTCATTTTGAGAACATACTCCTTCAGACATCGGAGTCAATCAACCGCAAGACCTCAATCTGTAGCTAAGCAGACTTTCTAGCTTCTGCTGTTCATCAAACTTATTTTTGAAGCCTAGAAAAGGGAGTCTGTGGTATTAATAAGGCATGCAGTCAGAACTATGAACTTTACACTCCCACAAGTGGCTCATATCAGAATTATATTAGTATTTCTTTCTTAGAAAATGAAGTTTTTCTAATGACAGACTTGCTAAATTTGCATATACTCTGAACCAGCATGAGTATCTGTAAAGCTGTTGCAGATAGGTCTGAGAAAAGACCACAGATCTGATTTTTGCAAGTCAGTTTTAGAACAGTTTGAATGGTTATCAGGAAATTAGATACTTATCCTAACATTCCTATGTTGTAAAAAATGCACAGTACAGCAATTTTAAAAAAAAATTTGATTAAGTATTTAAAATCAGAGTTATAATTTGAACAAATACTGAAATATTATCAAAGCCCTGTATAGAGAAACATAAAATTATTTATGCTGCAAATATTTTAGGAAAGTAAGAGACTGCATTCTGTTTTACCAAGCACCAGCTTTACCACATATACATTTCTGTAATTTCAGGAATGGATCAAAAGTTATATTAAATGAAATAGTTTAGTGGTTAAATTTTCTGTTCTAAGGATTGGACATTGTAGGCCAATTATTACTTTCTAAAGTAATAGTATTCTGCTGTCGTTGTTAAACTTCCTGATCCAATTTAAAAGTTTATTCTCTGTTCTCYACTATTACTTTTTCAGAACTGCTAAGTTCCCCTTTTTGCTGGAGTTAGATCCTTTCCTGGCTTGAAATTAAATGACATAAAGCACTCCACAGAAATATTTCTTCTTGGAGTGACCTGCACAAACAAGAAAACAACTTMATGTACCATCCTATTTAAAATATCTTTAAACACTCAAGGCAGAAAATGCTATCAGTATCAGTTTACTGGAAGGAAAAGATACAGATGCTGTCTTGCTGCTCATTTTCCTGTAGTATGATACTAAGTTTGGATCTGCGTCTGACTGCAAATCATATTTGTGTCATTGACTAGTATTTGATCGGTTTTAGATAGTGAATAAGGGGATTTATTTTTTTTCATAATGAAACACTTCTTTTTAGAAGTTCCTGCATTCTTTCATTCATTTTGTTTTGTAGATGACATTAAAAACAATTTCCTTGAGGAAACTTCTGTTTACACACATGATTACACAAGTATAGCTTTTCATGACATATAATAACGATAAGAAATATTTTKAGAGTATTCAGGATAAAAGGTATACAGCTTGCATATGCAAAATATTACAATATTACACCCAATGTTCCCACTGTTCCCAAGGGAGTCCTGCAATGCTGAATAGATGTGAAAACAAATAATTCAATTGGATGCCTAAAGCAGACAAGATTTCTCTTGAAAAATCTGCCATCTGTCTTACACTACTGTGGCCATAATCTTCACCAGCTGTCTGATGATGAAATTTAAATTAAGAATATATATGAATGCAAAAATAGTATGTTAGAGTTTTGGATGTACAGACATATACTGATATATAGATATAGACATGGATATAGATATAGCTAGATATAGATATAGATATAGATATAGATATAGATATTTGTATATACACATATATACAAGTAACACATGTATACAAGTAGCAAAAAATAAATATCTATTATAAAATAAACTTTAATTCAAGGACAAGATACTTTGCTCATACAAATATGGATCAGCAATCTTTAAACTGTTAAACATTTAAATTAAAATGTAATAACTAGGGCAGGCATTCCTATTGCTCATATATGCCACTCTCCACAATCTACTGTTGTGGCAAAATTATCATTAAAATGTACCAAGGCAAGAAACAACAGAAAGTGAAATATACAAAATTAATGTAAGCAAATATTATTCTGTTATTATTCCTGGCAGCTAAAGCTCATACACTTTTTAATAATGTGAAAAGTTTCCTAAAATTTGGCAGTATCTCCAAGTAATCATTTTCATGAAAAGCATTCCAAACTTGTTTTTTAGTGAGCYGGAAGAATAATTACTGTCAATGAAAAATGAAATGTTGTCGTGCACAACATGACCTCGTACGATAAAAGTGTTTTAAACGGCAATAAACACAGTCTGGGGAAATGCGATGATGGCTTTGCTACAATATATCTGTGAGGGTTCTACTTATCTACAGTAATGACAAATTATCATTTCAATTTGCTCTGTCAGGTTCCTGTCAAACAAATAGCAGGTTGAACATCAGGGATTATCACCAAAATTTTAGTAAAATTGATCCTACAAAGAAAAATAATAATGACCCACAGGTATTTTTCAGCCAACTATTTTGTCCCAAACCCASAAGAGTTGCATCAGAAGTACAGCAAAAATAAGCAAATGCACTGCTTCATCCATTTCAGTATCTTTACATCGATTCCACAAAAAAAAAAAGAATCCAAGCATACACTTTGAATTAAAAAATGTTTGTTCTTGGTAATATTTCTTGATTATGTTTCTTCAGGGATGAGCTATTACATAGGCTTAACTAAATTACTACCATTATAGTGCTGAAATATTACAGCTTTTAGTGAAGAAAATGTTATAGAGTTACAATGGAAAATAATTGTAGATTCTCAACAAGTATTATTCACTACACTTCTACCTCTGCCTTGATCAAGGATTTTCAGTCCCTTCTATGTACTTGTAGTCTTGATTTCTTGATATCTGACCTTTAATTTTACCATTTAAAACCTGGATTTAATTTTACTGTGTTCTAGATCACTCTGTAGAATTCTGTTGATGTTTCATCTTTATTTATGACTTCATTATTTTCTTAATCTCATTTACAAACTATCTGTCCAAGCTTTTTTTTTTTTTTTTTTTTTTTTTTTTTTTTTTTTTTTTTTTTTTTCAAACCCTATGTACATGACAACAAAACAATGTAACATCCTTCTACAAATACTTATATTGGAGATACTCTACCAGAAATTAGTTTTTGACATTGTCAGGGCTTACTCGGTGTCATGCTGATTCTTCACTAGTCTAAATTTACTAAATCAGAGTACTATAGAGATCTAAGTCAAACATCTCAAGTAACAGGAAGAATAAAATGGGAACAATTCATTAATCAAATTTAYTATCTCATTTTAAAATAATATTGAGTATTTAAATGTGAGAAGAAAAGAATAAGGGGATCAATCAAGGATCAATCAAGATATGCTGAATATTCTGCAGAACACTGTTAAAACAAGAACTCACATATGAGCATTTCTTCAAAGAGATTAAATCAYAGACAAAGGTTTTGCAAAGTAGTAGTCTTCAATCCTTTGCATAGCAAAACATCACGTTAGCTACCCATTTGAAAGTATCTCAGCCWCTGAGTATGAGGATTTCTAAGTTGCACTATAATAAAAGCTTTATTTTAAATTAATCTGAACTACAGACTACAATGTACATTATCATTTCCAYCAGATAGAATTCCTTTCTCTACAGAAACACAAGATTTTAAGTGCTTAAGGAAAAATGAGTCATAAAACAGGTTGTCTTCTACAGAGCTGCATATATAAGTTTATTGTAAAAAATATAGATKTTGGGATTCCATAAACTTCTACATTTACAAATAAATTGTATCATCACTCTTCCATAGACCCTTACTATTAAATTCTAGAAATCTCCTATTACCTTCCAGATGGTATCTGATGCATCAGACAAAGTAACATTTTGATGGAAACTATAAAAGGCCTGGGTGAAAAACAAAGGTTTAGCTCATTTCACAGTTCAGTATTTTACAATTTTATGTTGTAGCCTGCTATGGAAAGCCTAGATCAACATGTAAGTCACAGCGCTTTCATTAGCCTTTCAACTTACAGACGGTGTATAGCAGAACTCAAGCTAACTACCTCATTAAAAAAAAAAAAAAACTCTGCCTCCATAGCTGTCTTCTTCTGCAGCTGGAAACCTAGAAGGTTTTTCACAAGAGATTTGTGGGTTTGTTTTAATAATATGGTAGGTAAATTGGTTTTATAAGAAGCTAATCAATGATAGGTGCTCTTCTAAGTATGGTACTTCCTCTCTATACTCCAGACAGCATACCCTCTCCCTGTGCTCCGAGCACCTCACAGAAGATTCTACTCTRTCATTTGGCAAAACTACCAGTGCAGCAGGGTAAGGGTTTTTTTTTCAGTGCAAACACAAAACTGTAGCTGGTTCACAAAATTTTATAAGAAAAAAAGGAGTATACTTTGGATATCATAATGTACTTAGATTTTGAAAAAGGGCAACTCTGTTTTAATGCTGTTCATCATCTCGGAAAATTTATCCTTTAATTAAGGCAAATTCAGATTATGCAGCTTTTTGTCAATTTTACATTAAGTAGCAGGGAAGTGAAGAATGATCAGAGCTTACTACCAAGCAACAAGGTACAATTCAGAAAACACAACTTGTTCATAGATTGTAAAACTGTCCATTCACCTGCATTTTTAAAGGAGTTCTGTCTTTCTTGWGAAACTGGGGGGGAAACACTGAGGAACAAATTATGAACACCAAATTCAAATGGGACCGGGAATTATAGTTTCATTTCTTATATGCAGAGCCATATATAAATTGAGAAATAGGTAACTTGGCATATAATAATATATAATAAATGAATAATAGGTAGCTTGATAGGACAGGTGTTCGATAGCCRTTCATAAGGTGAAAGTCAAAACACTTAAAAAGAAAGATTTCTCTCTTTCTTACTCATGAATTTRTTTCCTAAATAAGCAAAGCAAGAATAGAGAATATCCCGTACATCCCCAACTTAGAAGAAGTTGATTTTACAACTATATTTAYCAAACCTGTTATTTATACAGCAACTGCAAGTATAAATTATATATATGGAATTTGAGATGGATTCCTAAGGAAAGCCTTGGTTTTGCTAGATTTCCCATCTAGTGAAAGTGCAGAACTGTTAAGTCTGTTAAACCCAGTTCTCTATAAARGGGGTGCTGATTTATTTCAATTTCTTCCTACTATATTTTCTCATGTGTATATATAATCTCCATTTAAATCACAGTGTCACTGCCATAATTAATGTACATTGCTTAGACACAAGATATTTTATATTTAATCTGTTGATTATTATTGAGATTATAATTTTCTTCACATTTTATACATAGACAYAGTAAAATGTTCCTGCTTCATACAGACACAATGAAAGTAGTGCAATTAGTCTTAATATTAACATAGAATATTAACAATGCTTGTTTGCACAAGCATTTAACTCAYATTTGCAACCTCTCTGTTGCTCGTCTTTTTATGTACTTTCAATAAATCACCAGAACCACACGTACGCGAGTGTTCAGACAACACATATACATGTATCATGTATTTATGTGATATATTCACATAAATACAAAAGCATATGAATAAGATATATTCAAAAACTTCTTSACAAGCCTATCTACCCAAATATTCAAGATAAATATTTGTCCAACAGCCCAAATTTCTGACATTTTTTATTCTTTCATTTGAATGAATGCAATATTTCTAAAGGTTAAGCAGATTTTATGTGCAGAAAAAAAAAAAAAAGCCTGTATGAACAGCACTATATAGATTTACCATTAGGTATCCAAAGCCTAAATGTCTGTTATTTACCCATTGCATAAAACTGTATTAACTTATTACAGGGAACTAAGCTAATATATAAAGTTTATTATTCTTTCATTTGAATGAATGCAATATTTCTAAAGGTTAAGCAGATTTTATAAAAAAAAAAAAAAAAAAAAGCCTGTATGAACAGCACTATATAGATTTACCATTAGGTATCCAAAGCCTAAATGTCTGTTATTTACCCATTGCATAAAACTGTATTAACTTATTACAGGGAACTAAGCTAATATATAAAGTTTATTTTGCCACTACCCAAAATACCAACTTGTTTTCAACCCTAACCTGATAGAAAAAGTAAAGTATCTTATTCTTCAGCTGCAGTTTTTCCTCAACTATCATATCCTCACATATCTTGTTAGAAATTTCTTTGTGTTAATTCCAAAATAAACTTTAAATTTCTTCATAACATGGAAATCTTATATTGTATGTCCTTCCATTTTAGCTGGCAATCTTTGTGCAAGTAGTTCTTGAATTTTCAAAATGGGAGTTTTGTGAGGGCTTTATGAATAATTGAAGTACTTTGCATTCTATATCCTCTGCACAGAGTGCTAGAAAAGTCTAGGTTTGTAATCTCACTTCACTGTAAATGAGGTACTTGCAGTTCTTTCCCCAGTCAAATGTGGGGAAATACATATTTTTATATCTCTGAATTAAAAAAAAAATCAAAGCACAGAAAAAAAATAGGTTTAACAGTTGCACATATATCTAATACGACTCAGGGTACCCCTGAAAAATCAAGTTCACGAACTTTCTCTGATTACTAGGATATTAATGTTAACCAGGAAGGTCTAAAAGTGATGGTTTTGACAAAATAACAAGAGGATGTGCCATAATGTGATAAAATGTAGTCGTGTAGGAGTCTCAATCTCAACCAGTTGAGTGAGATAGTTGAGGACAATCATCACCCATATGTTGGTGAAACAACAGACCTTTCTGGCAAAATAAACATAGATTTTCACTGGAATGCTGAACATCCTATGAAAATATTTGGAGCTATGCTTCTCTCTTAGTGATAGGCAAATTCCAGACATGCTGTGAGACATCCCTCAGGGCTTTTTTCACATTTCACTTGCACACAGATAATAGTGTAATTACCATTTCATATTTATCTAAAATCATGCTATAGCATTCCTACTGCAATATGTCATAAACGAAAAATATTTAGAAATATATATAGGAAGTTAAAGACATAAAGTACTAGAAAAACATACAAAATATTTTGAGCCTATAAAATTCCCAAAATAAAGTCATATGATGCACAACTCCCCTATACATGGCAGAGGTTAGATGGTGTAACAATGGTTCAGCCAGGAGAMGAGGAGACTGAGAAGAGGYGACTCCCCTCCTTGTGAGGGGAGGAGGAGGGGRAGACGCTGATCTCTTCACTCTGGTGACCAGTGATAGAACTTGAGGGAACGGCCTGGTGTTATATCAAGGGAGGCTTAGGTTGGGTATTAGGAAAAGGTTCTTCATCCCAGAGGTGGCTGGGCACTGGAACAGCTCCCCAGGGAAGAGGTCAAAGCATCAGCCTGACAGAGCTCAGGAAGCATTTGGACAATRCTCTCAGGCACRGGGTGTGATTCCTGAGGTGTCCTGCACAGGGCAGCAGCTGGAGTCAATAATCCTTTTAGGTCTCTTCCAACTCAGGCTATTCTATGATTCTATGAACTAAACAAAACTGAATAGAACTGCCTAAGAGTATGAACTTGTTCTGTAAATGATACTTGCTCAGGAGTGTTCAATGCAAGGCAATAGATGCACACCGCAAAGAGAAACCTGCTCACCAGATTTCAGATGAGACTCTTCCTATTCATCTGAAAAGACAGCATTAACATGCAGAGTCTTATTAATATATATCTGCTTTTTCACACAGAACACGCCTGCAAAGAAAATTACCTAATCAATTTCTTCAAGATCTCGGTCTCCTTTGGTGCATTCCCCTGCTGTCTTTTACCCCTTTCTATAGAAGGGGTATCTTCTACCTTCACATAAAAGCTGCCCCTTTCAAGGTCATTAGTTATTCCCTTCTTATCTACATCTTACTTCCTCTGTAACAACTCCCACTTCCAAATCAGCTTGGGATACCAAGTCACAATTAACACTTGTCAAATTTTAAAAAAAGTTGAAAATGCTCTCTTCTTACAGCTAGGAAGAAATCCACCAGAGAGTAATTTGCTAAACTAACCCATTACTCTCCACTGAAGTGGCTGCTTTCCCTTGATATTTGCAAAAACATGGATAATATTCTACATGAACATGACTTAAAGTTATTAAGCCTGACCAGTCAAACAATTCCGCATGGGATCAAATACTGTAGATTTAATTGCAAACCATACATCCTACTGTACACTGAACCTATTCAGATGACAGGAAATATCCACTGTTAGCATCTCATCACAAAGAGTCCTTTACTATCAAAAGCAAGGGCTGACATCTGAAACAGCAAAAATAATAAAGTATTTTGAAACAAAAGCCACTTAAAATTAGCATCTGCACCACTTACAGCACACATAAATTTTACTGGTGTTAAATTTTAATACTTTCCCAAAGGGCCATTAAGTTTCTTCTAAGTAATGAAAAAAGAGGTGATTTTATCTGACTCCACTACCTTCCTCCCACTCAGACACCCTTCTGCTTGTCCCAGGAGGGAAAAGTGCTGACAGATCATACAGAAATTAATAAAACTCAGAAGCATTTACAAAATCAGTGGAAGCAAAAATGGAAATTCATGTAATTTAAAAGTCGTACAATGCAGGCACAGTGCTTGAGGAATTACTCAAAAAATGCTTTCCTTCTGAGAATGAATATAATCYGAAGGTGTTACTTTTTCAGTATCAACTGTTGGTATTTTTCAATTACGCTGCTTTATGTAAATACTAAAATACTGATTTCTTGTGCTGATCCAATATTCCAAGACACTCCAGCTGAGATGCTTGTCTCCACAGCTTTACGTGACAAGAAGCTCTATCTGTGGAAGGAAATCTTTTTGTGATGCCTTGGATTTCTGATCTAGGCTAAATTTCCCATAAGTACCATCTCTTTTCATTGCATCTGCAATCTCCTTCCATTTACCTAAATTCTAGAATCTTTTGACTTATTACAGGATCATCTGAACTTTTGAATGACTCATCATTCCATTTGAGGCTTCAACACTACCAAAACTAAGGCAATGATAGCCTAATAAAAGAAATAACATACAGAGAGTCTATAAATAACCACTTTTTTATTGAGTCAGTTTTCATATTAATACACATTTTCTGGCTTTTAAAATTTAATATTGTGTCTACATAAAAGAATGCTTTATATCACTTTGGATAACCAGCTATATTCTAGTCACACAAAATTAAATTTATTCAATATATAAAGTGACAGACATTAGGATTTTTTCCAAGAAAATGGAGAAGAGTTTGTGCTAGTTTCAAAATGTAATACCTAATAATGTAAAAGACACAAAGTTTATTCTTACATGTTCTAATTTCTACCAATATAACACATTAATCATAAATTTAAATGGTTTTCATCAACTATATATTTTACATGTCCTATATAGCAAAAATATATATATTTAGGATATATAAATATTATTAAATCTTTATTTATTTAGGATAAATGTATTTTATCCAAAATAGTTTATCATAGTTCCTTTGGCTGGAACTCTAGAAGTTATGGGGGAAAAACAGTTTATGACCTACAGAAGAATGGCAGGCAATTCAAGAGGACTACAATGATATCATGAGGCTATATAGGGAGCAAATTAGAAAGGCTAAAGCCCAATTAGCACCTAATCTGGCTAGTGCTTGCTGTAAAAGAAAACAAAAAATGTGTCTGTAAATGTATCAGCAGCAAGAAGAGGGCCAAGGAGAACCTACAGTCTTTATTTGTGACAAATAGTGAGGAAACGGCTGATAAGCTTAATGCCTTCTTTGTCTCAGTGTTTAYTAATAAGACTTGGCTCTTTGGGTGCCCAGCCTTCTGAGCTGGAAGACAGGGACATGAGGCAGAATGAAGGCCCCATAACCCTGGAGGAAATGGTCAGCCAGCTCCCAGAGCACTCACACAGGTCTAWGGGGCGAGATGGGATCCACCCAGGGGTACTGAGGGATCTGTGCAAGTGCTCACCAGTCCACATTCAAGCATTTACCAGCCATCCTGGTCAACTGGGCAGGTCCCAGCTGACTGAATGTTGGCAAATGTGATGTCCCTTTACRAGAAGGGTCAGAAGAAAGACCCAGACAACTACAGACTGATCTCAGTCCAGGGAAGGTCATGGACCATATTATCTTGAGTGCCATCATACAGCAAGTGCAGGACAATCAAGGGGTTCAGAACCAGCCAGCATGAGTTCCATGCCCAGAAAGGCAGATCCTGCTTGACCAACCTGATCTCCTTTTATCACTAGGTCACCTGCTTAGTGGATGAGGGAGTGGTTGTGGATGTTTTTGCCCAGCCTTCAGGAAAGCCTTTGAAACCATTTTCCACAGTATCATTCTGGAGAAACCAATTGTTCAAGAATTACTTGGATGGGCGCACTCTTCCCTGGGTTAAAAATGTTTGGASAGCCAGGCCCAGAGGGGAGGTGAACCGACCAACATCCAGCTGGCAGCCGCTCACCATGGGTGCACCCAAGGGTCTGGTATCAGGACCTGTCCTGTTTAATGTCTTTATTGATCATCTTGTCTTTACTGAACATGGGGACTTGACACCAAGTGGGGTAGTTGATCTGCTGGAGGGCAGGAAGGTTCTGCAGAAAGATCTGGACAGGCTGGATCATGGGCCAAGGCCAATGGGGTGAGGTYCAACAAGATGAAGTGCKGGGTTCTTCTCTTGCATCACAACAACCCCAGGCAGTGCCACAGGCTGGGRCAGAGGGGCTGGAAAGGACCTGGGGGTGCTGTGACAGCAGCTGAACATGARCCAGGGTGTGCCCAGGTGGCCAAGAAGGCCAATGGCATCCTGGCCTGGATCAGCAATGGTGTGGCCAGCAGGAGCAGGGCAGGGATTGTCCCCCTGTCCTGGGCACTGCTGAGGCCACACCTCGAGGGCT
>NW_026623250.1:2403809-2447907 GCF_030028575.1 Malurus melanocephalus | reverse complement strand
AGGTGGGGTTTGGCCTCTTCTGGGTAGCAAGTGAGAGGATAAGAGGAAATGGGTCAGATTTTAGTAGGTAATTCTTCACCAAAAGGGCTGTCAAGTATTGTTACARGCTGCCCAGGGAGGTGGCTGAGTCACCATCCCCAGAGGTACTTACAGGACAAGGAGATGTGGCGCTTGGGGACATGGGTTAGCGGTGGACTTGGTAGTTCTSAATTAGTGGTTGGACTCAACAATCGTAAGAGTGTTTTCCAACCTAAATAATTCTATGATAAAAACTGAACACAATAAATTCTTTGGATTTGATCCAGTTCCTTTCAAATCCACCAAAATAATTTAATCACTGCAGCATATTTTACTAATGTGGATTTTAGGAGTTACTAAAAAAGCAGTTATTTTAACTATAGTTTTTAGAAAATACATTTTTAAGTTTAGAACAACATCATAAATACAAAATTATGTTCTTTAAAATACCTAACATAAAAGCTTAGGGCAAAGCAAATTCAATAATATATAAATGACAGAAAGAGACACTAAGTATGTTGAGAATGATATAATCACAAGYGAAATTAAAGCTGAAAGATCCAGCTGGGAAATTAAGTATTTTGCAAGTAACTTTTTTTTTCTCTCTGCTAACAGATGTTAATACGACCCATGTCATAAACTAAAAGAGCTATTAAGTCCTAAAACAAAGTAATTTCCTTAAAGTAAGGAAACAGGTATATGCTTAATACACAATTGGTTAATCATCATTATTACCTAGAATAAGAGATAGGAAAACAGAATTCAACATTTCCAAACTATTCAATATCCATCTTCTGTGTTTTGTTTGTTTTAATTTTAGATCTATATATTGTTACCATAGTGTTACAATGGTAACATACCTTTGTCTCTCTCTAAGCATATTTTTTCACACATGGGGTAAGAGTTGATCAGCTGGACATATCCTTTCTTACAATCAAGAAATTATAAAAATGGGGATCAGATCCTAAAGAACTGAGGTGTGTTCTATTTAATCTTTGCACTTAGAAAACCAGGATGACTTGGCATCTTTATTTTTCTGTTGAAAATGGGGTATTGTGCATTAGGAGTTGCCATTCACTTTAAGCATATTTTGGCAAACAAGCTATTCCAGGGGGTTTTAAGCAATCACTTGCTAAGTGTGTAACACATTCAACTCTTCAGAACATGAAGAAATTTGTATTGAGATATTCATTATGAATTTTCAATGATCATTTTAACATAAAGTTGTCAGGTTTTTCTCCATCTAAAATAATAATCACATCTTACTTTTTTGTGGAAAGGACACACAAGTCTTAAAGTTGGCTTTGTTAAGGCTAATGTTAATGTTAWAGGCTCATGTTAAGCCAAAAATCTTCTCATTCTAACAGAAGAGGTTTTTTCCTGAGAAATAAGYTTGTAAAAACAGCAATGCTCTGGGATCTTTGGTCTTACCACCTCCTTGTTGAAAAGTTTAAAGGGGCAGTACTGAAATTCAGACTTCAGTTAGTTTATTATACATAGTTCTTGGAAAGGGAGGTAGGCATGGACACAGAAGTGTTTCTTTTTCACTATCTGGTGTGTGGTAATAATGCATAACCCTAATGCAATTAGAAAAAGCAAGAATTTAAGTTACTGAATTCTGCAATTGGAAATAAATTGACATCTACTTAAGTGTAATTTCTTAGCTAATAACCAATTTATGCACTAGTAAAAATAATGAATATGATATTTTGAGAATGCAAAATGCCTCAGATGTGTGTTTCAATCTGTTCATTTCTCTAAGTTTCTGTACCAGTTTAATTTCCATGATCTTTCCTCTTTGTTACAACCATCTCAAATCAAGTTGTTTTTTTTTTCTCTGAGCAGTGCTTCAAATTACTCTCTAAGTTTCCATATTCTTACTACGGGCAGCTATAAATTTCACAAAAGAGGATTCTTTAAATGAGGTAGAATCAACTATTTTAATTTGCATTTTGGGCACCAAGGTTTTCTAACACAATATAAAAAATATTTGCCATATCTGATAATTTTCTTCTATTATTCCTGGATCCAGTCATTAATTTTTCAACCACATTTATAGCCATTAAAAGTTAAATAGGTCTAAAAAGATTTAATGTACATTCTGGACAAGTGTATAGAGAACTTCTACAGTTGAAAGTTTGCTGATATAATTTTGCTTCTGAGTATGATCCTGGTAAGGATAAGTCAGTTGTTTCCATTCATGTGGACTATGCTATACTGCTGCATTATTTAATAGACATAAGAATTTTGCAATGAATAATTTAATTATTTGCTGTGTCTTTCATCACAAGTAAGGAGCCACTTTAAGTTACTTTGTTTTCTGCATTTATCAATTAGGAAAAAACCAACCAAAATCTATAATTTACTTTTTTACTACCCTGCATTTATATTACATCAACATTTCTACTACTATAGCATCAATGTTYGCCTGTTATTTCAAGTCACAAGCTTTTCTTCTAGCTGTTTATGGACCTCTAAATGTTGCATCAAAAGTTTTAGTATCCTAATAGGGCCTTACTTAATGTAAATAAAACTGTTTTGATTATAGCTATTTTTCATGCTTCCTGAGCTCAAGGAAGTACTTGATATCTACGTCTCATTTTGGGATTCACAGGAACACACGCTGGTGGAAACTGCAGAACGTCAACATTAGATAGTAGTTTTGTTGAAAAGCATTTCAGGTTACTGTGCTTTAGAAACCAATTATGATGTACTATTTCCATGATGTTGGAACTAATTCAATCATCAAAGTAGGATAAATATATGGAAGCACACCTTTCAGAGTACAAGCCATGCTCCTCTTCTACGCACTTCCAGCATATTTCAGCTGAAAGCTTGGAACATTTTGGACACGTTATATAATGAAAGGTGTGAATTAAAAAGTGGAAAGAGAGTAGAAGTTGAGAACTCCCAGATCAGACCTAAAAAAATATAAAAGAAAAAAAAAAAAAAAAAAAAAAAAAAAAAAAAAAAAAAAAAAAAAAAAAAAAAAAAAAAAAAAAAACAAAAAAAAAAAAAAACGAGAGAAAGACAATACCTGCAGCAGGTACAGCTGATTCTGCTATGAGGTCTCTTTCTTTGAGCTATGACATGTCTCCCAGCTTCAGGATTCTAAGTCAATAAATGGAAGATATTTTTGCCATCCAGTTGTAAAGCCTCTACATAAAAGGTCTGCTRTGCTTTTAACAAAAGTTACTTTGAAATATTGTATAACCTTTCCAAAAGAAAAATACAGTGCCAATACAAAACCCTACTTAATTCAAGGAAATCAGATARTCTTCAGGAGATCAACATGAGGAGCTAGCTTACTTGTACTTTCCTAATGACATGTAGAGTTTCTGGCAGTGTAATGTGGGAGGAAAACTACTTTGCTCAGAACAACCTCCTGCCACACACGTAAACTGCTCTGTTGGCTTCTCTAGGACAATTTATATTTTCCAACTGAACACCCTTCCTGTTACTGTTAGTAAGTGTTAGTTACAGTCATTAAGCATGACTTTAAATTTATTTATTTCCCAAGGAAAGACAATAAATCACTGCCGGGATAAATTGATGGAAGCTAGTGAGAACACTGGCCAAAAAATTGTGAGACTGGCCATACTATTTTAGTGAGGATTTAGTGGTGGGATGTTTCCTCAAATCAGTTTCTATCTCTCTGTTTCAATATCTTCATTTCTTATTGTCCTCAGAGTGTTATTAGCGGTTAACATTACCAGTTATATATTTTGGTATGTCACACTGAACAGAAATCCAGGTAAGCACCTGAGTAATTTGTATTTTATGTTATTCAGAATGCCTTGCTAATGGATAAAAATAAGATAAATCTTTAGTGAAATTTCTGTAATGTTAAATATCCCAGAGGCATTCTTCTGCTCACATATGGGAAACCCTATAAACAATGTAGATATATCAAAACACCTATCTTAAGTGTAAGCCGTTTTTATTCTCAGCCAAGCACAGATTATGGTAAAAATTCCTAGAACATTGCTGCATAGAGAAATAGATTTGCTGATAATCTAAGGTTTATAAGTGGATGGAGGGAAATGAAATGAACATCAGTTCATGGAGCACATATGCACATTCTTTATATCATTATCCTGTCATTGGGTAGGACATTATTAATGTTTTATCCAATGTTATCTCAAGTGTTTAGGAGRGAGAGACAGAGAGAGCACCCACAAGTGCATCTGCAAAAAAGGACCTCGAATTTGTGAYATTTTTTATTTGATATTATAACAGTGAGTAGAACTGTTCAACTGTTTATCCTCCTTCCATACACTTTCTCACTAGTAGCACCTCTTTTCATTTCTTAAAAAAATCTGTTTACTTTTTCTTGAGAACCTAACTTTTGCTTTGAAAAACTTGGTGCTATTTCATTTCCTAAGTGGAGAGAGAAAATAAGTAAAAAAATTAGAGGAAGCTTATGAGTTTAATCTAAAATTATTAGTTTAGAGCTAGTAATTGAAAACAACAAAGATGCACAGTAAATTACCTTTCCAAAACAGGAAAGGTTATTTGAATAGCAGCTGCTTTGACTCTTGCTACTTTTTATGGTCATCAGCTGTAAACAAGCAAATGTGACCACAGGCCAAAATAAAGGTCTGATAAAAGGTAGCGATAACCCGAGTCATGATCATTCAATGGCTTCTCACTTCCAGAATCTGACATGAGATTTTCATTCTTCTGTCATAATATGTCCTAGAAGAGCCTCATAAGCTCTGTATTTAATATAAATTTATGTTATTAATTGAACCCCTCTAACTTTAAATTTCTACAGCTATACTTACTTCTCTGTGGCTGAAAGTGTTTTGGTTATCTTTGCATGTGTGTGTTCAATTATACATTCAAATAATTTTTAGTTTTTTTGAGGTTTTGATTATCCGCCCTCATATATGACCAAGAACTCATTTTACACTTTTACTTCTTTGTGGGAATRATGCTCTAAGCCTAAACTAAGCTAAACTCATATTACATACATTTTGAATTTTCTAGTGACTTTCAAGTCCTCAAGGATGGTAGATTTTTATTTTTTTCTCCCTCGACACTTCTCTTATTGTGTGAGATGAGCTTATGAGCAGTTTTTTTTACACTGTACAATCCAGAAGCAATGTACCTGTTTTCCAGGGAGGACAAATTTTGAAATATCTGTTGGGAGAGTTTATAAAGGCAATGATAAAAACAAAGAAAGTAAGTAATTGGGGTTTCAAAACCCAGTTTGCAATCTCCAATTTTCATAGCTTTGTACCATGTAATATCTGAAACCTTAGAATAGTGGAAGTAACAGAAAATTAAACTCAGCAATCAGAAGCATAGGTTCAAGTACTGGACCAGGGACTTTTGAACAAGGTTTGTTTTGTATTGTTTTAATTTCTGGAATTAGAAGGGTGGATGCATGGCCCCAGAGAAAATCATTCCCATCTTGCTTATTTTTCCTGTCTGGATCTGTATGTGGCCTTAGATCAGCTTGGCCAAGACAAGATGGGCAAGAGCGGGAATATCCACAATATCTCTGAGAGACCCTAAAGTCCTCAAGAAACTACTTGATCGGAAATCACAGTGGTATTTTCCTGTCTCTATCCCTGTGCATTTTTGCAGCTGAACTCTCTCTCTGAAACAGGAGAGAAAAGAGGTTACAGGTTCCAGACAAAAAGAAAGTAAGTGAGGGGATAGTCTATGCAAACATCTACCAAAGGAATCAGTGGAATTGGCTATGTAATAAATGTCACTTCAAAACCACACTAACAGCAGTAGACTTTCCTGCAGACATGTGAAATTGCTATTCCACATTTGTGAGAGTGCACCCAGAGAACTGCCACCTCCCTGATCAGAGAATGGATATCGAGAAGATGGAACAAGTCCCTTGGAATGCACAGCAATATGAGGTAAACCAAAGGAACCAAGTCAGAACACAGCAAATTCTGATTAGATTTTTGGAAAAGTGTTCTATTTTGAAGTGGTCAAATCCTGCAACAGTTTGTCCAGAGCGACTGCAGAACCTCTGTTCTTGGGGTTGTTCAAGATTGAACTGAACAGTGTGCTGGGCAACCTGTTCTCAATAGACCATGCCTGAGCAATGGTTGGACCAAGTGACTCACAGAGCCCCATTACATAAATCATTCCATGGTTCTACAGCACCACATGTTCTCTTTGGCCCTTTCATATTTATTTGCATGTGCTAAGTTAACAGAGCAGGGGGATATCTTATCATCAGTGTGCAGATATTTTTCTTTACTGGATTAAAAGATACTTTGCAACTTTGGCACAAATACTGTCATGTAACACTGTAATACAGACCCATCTAAAATAACTGTAAGCAGCCATGCACTTTTGCATAATAGCAGCCACATTATTAAGCTAAAGGGTTATTTTGACATCTTCACTGCAGGAGGCACCAAGTCATTGGGAAGACACAGGAGACAGGACAGTACCACTGAAAAGAATTTGGAGATGAACAACAYTGGGATATTTCCGAGCTAATAATTAACAGACAGATATTAACAGCATAATAAACCATGCTATATATAACTTAAGGCCTTAAAGTATTAAGGAAGAGATGCAGGTAACAGGATCAAAATTAATATAAACAGAATTTAAAATCTTACCTACACATTTTCATTCCTATTAGCAAATATTATTGTGACCTTTAAATATACAGTTCAAACATGCATTACAAATCTAATTTCCAATGACTAAACCTAGTTTCTTTGGATTACCAAGAGACCCTTGGATTTGATCCTGAAATTATGGCGAATTCACTCAATMACCAAGAAGGAACTCATGTTCTAAGAAATAATCTATGATGTTGTTCATGAAAATAAACTCAAAGCTCATCTTTTCTAGAGCTGCCATGCACCTCTATGACGTCTATACTGCCAGGGGCAAAGGAACATTTACATTCTTCACATCGGCAAGGACCAACCTACTTTCAAATCATCCTATCTACTGACATGGAATGGTGTTTGTCTGACACCCTTTTTCACAAAACTCTTGCCTTCCAGTAGCAAAAAATTCATTCTTGGAACTTGTCCACCGAGGCAAACTATTTAGCAGTCAAGTGGTATTGCCTTGCTTTCCTATACACTCCCAGCTTCCTCTCACATTCATAATTTTAACATAACAATTTAATCTCACAGGTTTTTCTGATAGCTCCAGTCTTCTCTAAGGAAGACTACTATGTAGTTGAAATTATTTCACTCTATTTAAGATGACTTTTAAAGAAATCTACTTAGGTTATTGTAGCATTTTTTACACAAAATTTCCATCTAAATTACTGTTCAGCTGTGCACCTGGTGTCTCCACATGTTCAGAGCATCAGCTGAGCACCACTGAGCTGACACCATGAGCTTGTATGTTCAACAGGCATCTCCACTAATACTTAAACAATATCTCTATATTAAAGYGCATTTAAAGAATTAGAAATACATTAAACAGCTACATTAATAATTTTAAGGTAGAAATTCATATGGCTACATCTTCAAGAAAAAGTGCTTAAATCCTGATTATTTCTGCTTAGTTATGAAAAGATTGTCCTTTAAATTACCAGGTATACTCTTTACATTAAGAAAACTGAACCATTAATTCTCAGCAATATTTATATTAAAATATATTTGAATATGTGAATTTTAAAACTCATATTTTTACAAGTTCTAACTGCATGAAAATTAATGTTACTCATAGTTCAGGTCGCAGAACTTCAACAATCAGAAAATGTAAGCCTTTCCTTTCACAACATGAAAATAACACCCTCAGTCACTTATTTTAAACATCTGACAACATAAGTTTCTTATTTMATTTATCTCTATGGACAATTATAAAGAACCGTAATCCAATGATGTTTACTAAGCTGTAAAATTTGTGTCTTTGAGGAAGGGCTAGCATATGCCAATTATCTTAACATTTTGGGTGCCAGTACTACTTAGTAGTAAACAAAGCAATAACACACTGCCAAMCAAGTAAACAACAAAATTCTAATTTAGAAACTGCCTCTAAATTCTGAAAATGTTATTTATGAGCCTGTAAGTTGGAAAACACTCTTCCTCCTCTTCCTTTGTTTGTTTGGAAGTAGCCAGGACATAATAGATCAAGAAGAGCTTCCCAAACCAAGCAGGARAAAGAAATGGGTCTTAGGATGGAAAGACGTGTGCATTTTATTGGAGAACGAAACAGTTATTTGCCAAGATTTGCAAAGACTCCATTATTTTTCCAGGAGCTCTATGTGTAGCTACAAAACCCAAGGGTTTATCTATCTAAATTATTACAGTGGCATACAATATCCCAGACTTCAGAAAGTCAGAAATACATAAACCTCCTTTCTTCTCCTAATAGAGAATAAAACCTCCGGGCAAGTGAAATATTACACAGTATTCAATTTTGAGTGTTATTTCTGTTTATTAACTAATATTGACTGGAATAAAGACAAGATTGACACTTTCAGAAAAATAATAGCTTTAGAGCAATCTTCACATACAAGCAATGCAGTAATAGATGCTACTTGGTTAGACTTAGTCTCATACATGAAATGGGAAAAGAGCTCGTAGATTTTTTTGATAGCAACTAAATTTAATGGTCACTTTTCAAAGCAACTTTTTAAAACAGACTGCAATAGGGAATAAAAACAAGGATTATTGGATTATAAAACGTAATGCTGCCTCACCATTGTGCTGTTGTTTATGTTTAAACACAGGTGAAAAGTTGTTTTTGTGAGGAAGCCTAGACCAAAACTACACTTGCAATAAAATTTACAGAAGACCTATTGTAAAATAATAATGGTCTGGGGAACCTGATAAAAAGAAAGCAAGGGTCTAAGAGATTAAGATTTATTCTAAGTATACAACATCCTGGGAAATTCCACAAGTGGAATTAGGACTGATGGTGTTTGTTCTCTAATTTGTCAAGTCTGAAATTTCAGTAGTGAAAAATAGAACACAGAAAGATGACACGGCAAGATGATTTAATTGACATATGACTAATGGCCTTTAAAAATGTTAAGGGTGGGGTTTTTTTTTAAATAACTAACTTATGCATATAGACCATGCCATAATGTTAGTTATGTACAACGAGCTACCCAAAATTTTTTGAAGATAACCAGAGCAGCTCCACTTATTACACTGCATATTTTGTATTATTGCATGGAAAATTATTCAAGCGATTTCCCAATTCCACTACTACTATTTATTATGACAAAGTACCTTTTATTCTATCATCTAAAACATCACTCTATCATTAATTTGTTCCATTTTTCTTCCACATATGAGAAAATATTGTCATAGAGAAATTAAATGTTTTGCACAAGAACACACAGTAAACAACTGGCCGACCAYAGATCATCTCAGTTACCTTCCATGACCACCCTGTTTTTTGTATCGGTCTTGTATTAATTCAAAGCACTTACCTTCTCATTTGAAAATGCAGGAATAATCTTGACTTTTAAGAAAAACACATTAGTCAATGATTCTGATMTATTCTTCTGTGTCATGAAATGCTACTGTGTTCCTTCAGGGAACTACAGCACTGCTCTAAATAAGTTGTGTACAAAGTTAGTGATGATCATGTATAAAGTTAGTAGAGACAGAGAAAGCATTGGAATGATTACAAGTAGTATTAATATAACAAACTACATGCACATAATGTTCTTCAACTAAATCAGTTTAGAATCTTTGCTAGCTGATTTTGCCTGTTACATGTTAATTCTCTTCAGTTTGAATAAGATGTATTAGTCAGTTCTAACTTGACTTTTATCATATTTGATTCCTTCCTATTTCTTTTGAAAAAATGTAACTGTTACACATTTTTAAGTTCTCTACCAAACTTAAAAGAGGAAATACTTCAAAGCTGTATATTTGGCTTCTTATGTGTCTTTTATGATTTTCATTGAGGTTTTCACAATTATGATATATTCAGAGTAAAAAAAAAATGCTGAAAAAACAGTTCCATAGATTTAATTTTTTCACATTTGAGACGTCAAATACTATCCCTACCACCTGATGCATTTTCCATACTTACACGCAATCTTCCCCAGTTCTATACAGTTTTATAYGCAATATTCAGAGTAACTTGAGGTCCTCTAAAATACAAGCCTGTCATCTTACACCATACACAAATCTTTAGAAATCCATTCGGAAATGTTCTTTTGAAAACAGATTAAATGAGGGAGAAATATGAAAAGTCTAAATATTAAAAGGGAATTGCAATACTTCTAAAAGGACAAGTGTCTTTCACAAAATATTGGGGGTTTTTGCAAGTCACTGTTTTTACAAGAATGCTAAGGAGATGTTTTCTTAGATTTTTATGCGAAGAGAGTGGGGGAAAAAAGGTATCAATTGACTGCAAACTTGAAAGGAATGTCATGGAAAGACCATCTCTATTCCGATATTTCTTGAATATATTTGTAAAGCAATTTGTWGCAGTTCACCTTGTGTTTCTCCACTGGAGTTATTTGTTTCATTCAAGATGTTTTACTATGGGACTTTATTCTAAGAAAGATGGTGAATTATATTGACCTTCTTTATCCTGTTTTTGCTTTACTGCTTCTAGAAGGGAAGCACTGAATCTGAAGCATTTTTACTAATCCCATAAAATTAAAATAAAATCCATGGACCTCACTTAATTTTAAAGTAATGTGTCTTGTCAAAACAACATTTTTTGTACTCATAAAGAGAATGAAAGTCTAAAAATCAGAAATGTTTTTCATACTGAATTTTTCATTCTTACTTAAATAGTTATCATATGAATTGTAATTTTAAATGGCCCTGAAATCTTAATTTAAAAAATAGCACGTGTACTCTCCCATTTCAYTTTGACTTGGCAGCCCCTCAACAACTAATTTCTTATGGAAAAATGCTGAATAAACTCAAACCAACCATTATGATTTATAAAAATTAAACTTCTTTCCAATCAGAAAACAGAAATACGGCACTCAGTCTAAAAGGTCAAAAATGATAGACTGCTAGAGGGTTTTTCACATAAAAGACACAAAATGTATTGAAAAAAGCTTTAAAGTGAATATCTGTTAATTTTGGAAGCTTCTCATCTTTTCTTTCAAATCTTACATGCTGAAAAATTTAACATCATTAACTTCAGAGAAGCATAAGTTCACAGAAGTGACACAAAGATGTAGCAACAGAATTGCTGTGTGAAAACCAAAGATATTAAAAGACATATTTCAAAGATTACTGATTTGAAAATACAGTTCTAATTTACTATTGCTGAATCTCTTTTTATTTCTTAATTATATATGAAGTGGAAATGAAGTCAATGTCAGGCAGAATAAAAGCTAACACTGCCAGACAATATTCAACAATGTCTTTTCCAGATTTATGGCCAAGGCTCCATAATAAAGAATGCGGTGTGCACCACAGCAACACACAAAGCAATCTTCGTTCAGAAAGGATTCTATTATTTATTCATCAAGCATATCACGCTATAAAAATCTGATTATCTGGAAAACCAAAAATCTACAGAATAACTCAATATTAAGGATTGTCCTTCTGCCCACCATTCTCTCCATGAATCCTTTATTCACAATGTCTGCTTAAAATTCAAGTGCAAGCGTGTGGCATTCTACTAAAAGGAAGTGGTTCCAGCTACTAAAAATGAAGTCCGGATAATAAATTGATTGTTCAAACACAACACCTTTCTGATTTTGACAGAGGATTTGATTTTAAAACAGATGCCTGTTATAACCATCAAGGGTAAAATAGGCATTGGTGAGCTACACACTGAAAAATAAATCCACAGCTCATTTAACGGGGAACAATAGACTAGTAGATGACGGACTCCTCCCTCTGGCTAAGAAACCATTAGCCTATTTTCTCAACTAAGCCCATTCAAACTAACAGGACCCTAACCCTGGATTTGCCAGACTGTGTCTCACCCCCCCTGAGAGCTCTCATTATTTTAACTTTGTGAGAACATCACACGAATCGCTTCCTTTCCACTCTGCAGCAGCGCTGAAGGTTCCCGGGGAGCGCGGGCAGCTCCAGCGAGGAGGGGCAGCCGGGAGGCAGCGGAGCGGAGCCGGGCGGAGGGGAAGGCGGCCCCACTGCCCGCCCCGCTCACGGCTCCGCGCTGCCACAGACGCCGTCCCGCTCCCTCCCACGTGTTTCGCGGCCGCTTTTCCACCCACATTCAGGCGTGTATGGGACGACGCGGCGCCGCCCGTGCCCCGGTCACGCCCGCTCCAGGCGAGCCCTGCCGGGGGTTTCCTTGCAGCGTCCCAGCCCGGGGTCCCCGACACGGCAGGGCAGCCCGACCCCACCGCCCTCTCGGAGCCTCCGCAACCGCAGGGTGCCCCTTCCTTCTCCTTCCCGCCGGGGGTAGGACGGGGGTCCCGCCGTGCCCACCCCTCAGCGGCCGCCGCTGGATCCCCTCCCCGCGGCCCGGAGCGGAGCCCCTCCGCCGTACCCCAACACGCGCGGCCGGAGCGCTGGGCCAAACCCTCTCCTACCGTCTGAGTCCCTGGAACGAGGAGGGCCAGGACATCCGCGATTTTTTCAAGCCGGGCCGGTGGCCGGTCTCCACGGCGTAGGAGGCGCGGTCCATGGCTTGGCAGTACAGGTACCGCTCCGTGTCGGAGTAGCCGCGGTGCCTGACGCGAGCCCCGGCCAGGCAGCGGCCCCGTGAGACGGGAGACGGCGGCGGCGGCTGCCCGGGGTGCTGCTGGTGCTGGAGGAACTGGTGCTGCCGCAGCTGCGGCGGATAGTGCTGATCTTGCCTCCACAGATGCTTGGGGGCTTTGAGACCCCCGCTGCCGTCGCTGCCGCCGTCGCCGTCGCTGCCGCTGCCGCCGGGCATCGCGGACAAGCCGCTGCTGCTCTCTGCCTCCATGCTGCCGGCGCTCGGGCCGCGCCGGGCGGGCAGGGGCGGCGGCTGCCGCCTTCCTGCGGGCAGCGGAGAGGAAACTGTGCTGAAAAGTTGGACAGCTCCTGCCGCGCCACCCCTCGCCCGAGTGCGGGAGCGGCTGGGGCAGCCGCGCCGCCGGGTCTTGACTGCTCCGCGGGAGGGTAGGCGGGGAGAGGGGGCGGAGGAGGAGGAGGAGAGGAGGGGCTAGCTTCCCCCTCGGAAATATTTAAAGCCAGGCTGGAGCCCGTACGGGGGAGAGCGGACCGGGCAGCGGGTTGTGGCTTGGGTGT
Organism: Malurus melanocephalus; assembly: GCF_030028575.1. Lineage (NCBI taxonomy): Eukaryota > Metazoa > Chordata > Aves > Passeriformes > Maluridae > Malurus > Malurus melanocephalus. The sequence goes on along the minus strand of NW_026623250.1, from coordinate 2,434,759 downwards.
GGGGCGCGCTGTGGCGTGCGGGAGATGGGAGAAGGCACGGCGCGGGGGTGGCACTGGGACCGGGAGTGAGTGTGGAGGGGCTCGGTACCGCTGGTGATGCAGCCCGCCTCTCCTGAGGTGCGATTCTCCCATCCTGAGGCCGTGGCTGCCGGCCGGACAGGTCTCCCTCCAGAGGGACTCTCACTGCCAGGCGACGGCAGGTGGCAAAGTTGCTCACGCCCCTGTTCACCGAAAACTTCGAGGTGGGTTAAAAAGGGGTTCTCAGTCCCTAAGCTTCCCCTCGCGCCACCCCTTATTCTCTAGATCCTGCTTCCAGACCAAATCAGGTTCAGAAATCGTGTTTCCCAACTTGAAACCTTCCCCTGGTCTTGTCTTCACCGATGAGTAAGCTTCCTCCCCGCAAGGAGTAAGACTGGCTGTAAATCAAGGCGGGGAAGGTTTAATTATAGCGATGCTGAGCCTGCTGCTACAGAGAAGCTTTTACATGACATACCACTAGCTTCAGGACTTTGTAACTGCCGCGGGAAAAAAAAATTATTGAAAGTTAAAATTCACAGAACTTCATACTAAAGAAACCTTTTTAATTAGTTTTACATTTCAAATTCTTTTGTGCTCATGTACAACTAATAATTCACACTGGAAGGGAATTGTATTTTATTAAGTTTCTTCCCCCCCCCCCCCTTTTTTTTTAAACATTGGTGTTTTGTCCGGTGTGGTAATATTCTRATATCTAGCAGATTGTATGCAGGGCAAAATTAGGATTCCTACACTCCCCTCATGACAAAATATGAAAAGGAAAAATGCAAGTGTTCATTTGAAAACTATGAATGTTATTTGGTCCTTTTATTCTGTTTGGCAGAGTATCAGTACTAAGCAAGAAAGAATTGCAAAAATGTGTCTCCTACAGTACCTTCACAAAAACATACATTTCCTTCTAATCAGCATTCATGTACTCATTAGACTGTTCTGATTAGCTTCATATACAACTTCTACTTCCTCAATCATAAAATTGATCTTGCCAACACTTTTCCCTTTCCATCACAGATCTGCAATCATTTTAAACCTTATWAATTTTTCTCTGAACTTAATTTCTTATTAAGGCAAAAGTACATTTATGCCAACTCTTTAATGTGTTTATGTGATTTTTTTCATTCTCCATCGTRAAAGTCAGCCTTCCTTTCTAAACATACAGTACTCCTGAAATTAAGAGTCACCTTCCAGCCATGTACATACAATATTTTGTTGGGCATAACTACTAGTCTGTGTTTCTTTGAGCTAATGGTACATTCYTAGGAAGTCCTGGTAATCATCCACCATTTCTCCAGGTCTTCTTTTCTGCCCTAAAAACTGATAGTTTCAGTAAGAAAAATACCAGAAAATAATAAGTTAAAATTAATATTATAGGTACCAGAAAAGAGCCAAAGCAGTACTTCCATTAAAGGAAACTAGAGCTCAGGCTCACGTTTAGCAAGTTCTGATTTTCCTGATATTTATCTGGACATCAGAGACAATTTCCAAGCCAGACATCTTAGGTGCTACCATTGCCCAGCTGTGTCAGGCTGGGGTAGTTTTGACAGCATGTACAGAACACAGAAATGTGAAGATGAAAAGAGAAGGGCTCAAGTCAGACATCAGGAGAGAATTATACCCTAGACGTAACAATGGAGATAATTGCAGCAATTTCATAGGCATATAGGATGCAAATCTATGAAAAACTCCGAGAAGAGAAATAACTTATTATTATTGTTAACTTCCAGTGGGAAGGGGACTGCAAGGGGACTGCATTTTTCAATTGCTAGTTCCCTCTGCTCTTAAAATTAGACAAAACTTCTGTGACCAACTACTGTATAATTTCACAGAATCACAGAACTGCCATTTGGAAAGGCCTTTGTAAGACTGTCTAATCTAAACTGAAGTTCACAATGGGTTTATCATCARCACTATATCACATCAGCCACAGCTTTCTCTGCATCTCAAAACCCTTCAACAGAAATTCACCATCCTCTCTGGATGGTCTGTTATGGTGCTTCACCACATCCCTAATGAAGACAATTTTCCTGATGTTCAATCTGAACCTCCCAATCAGGGGCCCTTGCCCCTTGTTAAGCAGTGTGCCACAGCATGAAAAGAGTTTAAATTTGTTGTCTTTTGCAACTAATCTTCCCATAAGTGCAGGCTGCCTTCAGACTTCCATTTACCTCCTCCACACCTGACTCAGCAAGCTCTATCCCCTCAAACACTCATCAATGATCAGCCATCCTGGTAGCCTTTTCTGGGTTCCCAGCATTCCCATTCATCCACTACCTGCAGTCACTTTGGTASATAGTTTGATGTATTTATGATGAAAAGTGTGCTGTTCATCTGTTACCCACCCTACAGTCCGCTGAAGCTCCCACATCCTTTCCAGTGGGGCTGTGATCCAGTCAGTCACTTGCCARCCTGTGCTGCAGGTTATCCTGCCTMCGTGMCAAACTCTGCACCTCAGCATGAGTTCTAGTATCGACCCCTTCTGGTGATGGACTCTTTGCCACCTGCCAGCCAGATCCTGAGAGACCATTCTCTACACTTCAGTCCCACCTCACAGTCTGTTCATTCAGTTCAGACCTTCTGAGTTTCAAAATGAAAATGTTTCAGGGAATGATCTCAAAGTCATTACTAAACTGAAGATGGGTTGCATCCACTGCTCTCTGTCCCAAACAGTCTTTTCTTAATGGAGTAATCAGGTCAATTACACATTATTTGCCCTCAGTAAATCTAAGTGTTGTCCTAACTGTCTTCCAGCTTTTATGGATCTTGAAATCAATTTAAAAGTGTGCTTGGAGCTTTCCAACAACTCTTATGGGGTTGGTAAGTCTATAGTAGTTCCATTATTCTTCTTGCCTTTCATAAGGATGGGTGTAACAGTAATTTTTCCCAGCTGACAGGAACTTCCCTTAATCATATTGTTTTCCATAGGAAAAAAAACCAGCAGCCTCATGGATGCCCTTTTATTTGACACTGCATTGCTTTTTGGCAATGAACTTATATTTTAACTCATTAAGGGCACTTTTGGTATTCCCCATTCAATTTCATATTTTCAGRGTATGCCTAATGTTTTAGACATCCAGTTCAATTTTACATATAAACAAGGCATATTATCATTTAAAATAAAAAAATATTAGCTCTGAGAAGCACAGAARATACAGAAGTACAATTTTATGTACAATACACTGCCCATACTTGCACAGGTAGAAATCAAAATACTGCATTAGAATTAATCAAGATATCTAGAAGAATTCTTTTTTGGGGCAATTTTTGGCTTGGTTCAGGTTTTTTGTTGTTGGTTGGGGTTTTTTTTATTTTTATTTTTMTTTTTGAAGTAGATTGTGTGTATKTGTGTGTGCCTTTTCTTTGTTCTTCATAAAAATAGTACTTTTTAAATAATAGCACTGGTGTATTCCATTTGTAAACCTATTTTACTGCTATTAATGTTAGTAATAGCAACACTGGTGTATTCAATTTCAATACCTATTTTATAGTATTAAAATAATGTGGTTTTGCATTTACAAAGTGTTTTTCAAAAACTTCATCAAAAAGACCCAAATAGAATTTTRCTATCGTATTCCACACAAATGAAATCTGAGCCATAGGGCACAACACATGACACAGTATAAAGGCATATATTCAGATATACTTAAACATCTGRCTTTCATTTCAATCACCTAGCAAGYTTTCTATTTAAATTTAAAAACAGCATATATATGACCAGCTTTTTATAACATTAGTGTGCTAAGACCATGCAAGAACATTTACACAAAATCTTTATACTTCCCTGCAAAATATAATATAAATGGAAACTTTATCTAAAGGTTTATCTAAAAATCAAACGAACAGACAAATAAAAACAGAATAATATATAATACATTTTTGTCCATATTTCCTATGTGAAATCAAGACAATTAATTTTTTTTTTTTACTTGCCTATCTTATTTCACCCAGAAACCTCAAAAGTACTAGGTATGCTGAAGATTCAATAGCAGTAGAACAGTCTACATTTGAGAGTTGTAACTGAAAATGATTTAGACAAATACATTTCTTTCCATTTTCCTAGAACGTGGCTGAACCTTCTCACTGGAGATTAGAAACTCTTTAGTGAAGCTCGGGTATGAGAACTACTGCTCCAGTCATACCCACCTTGATAGCCATGATTATCAGAGCTTTCTGTGTATGTGATACCAAAACACAAAGATCTGTAAAATAAAATGTAACATCTTGCCTTGTACAAGAATGCCATTTCAAGTTAGCTAGGATTCTTAACCTTTCAAATCTTTTTTTTAAAAGCATGTCCTTGCTTTCAAGAAGTACTTAGAATAATAGAAAAAATATCTCTCAAAAAACAGCAATTCCATTTGCCTTTTTAGCTTTGTTTACAAATGTTTTGATAATATTTTCAAGGCTCTCTTCAGCTGATGGTCAYAGTATTCGGAGTGTACTAGATAAACTGCTGTATCTCTTACTCCTTCCGAACAGCAATGCAGTTCTTAACAGACATTTGTGACAGAACTGTACTGAAGATAAATATTCCTCACATACAGAAAATAATGGGGACCCCCTTATTTTTTCCCTCTGTTTCCTGGGATAGTAAGATCTGCAGTCCATACAAACCACTGTCTTTTATTTTTGGTGAGAATATAAGGGAGCTCTGTTATTCAAGTGCAATAGAAATTGAGATAAAAACAGCACTGAAGGACACAAGAATATTTAAGGAGATAACAAGTATAACTGGTTTAGAAGGGAAAATATGCAGCTATTTAATTAAGAAACTAACAATATCCACCCACTTCATAGCAGAGAAGATGCTTTTTTAATAGTTTAAAGACCTTGTAAATAGTAGCAAAGTGAGAGGAAATAACTTGAATCATCTCTGCAACAAATAAAACAATGGTAGCACCTGAACATAGATGACAATAAATTTTGTTGRCTAGAATTCACCGCTGACTACAGCATTGACATTAGTCCTGTTATAATTCAGTGAAATGSCACTTAAGAAACTGTGCCATATTTTACATATAAAGATTCACTGAGGTCTTTTAAGTCCGATAGTCCAATAGTACTGAATTTCAGATACAGTGAATTGCCATATAAATTTTTTGTATCACATCTGACTCATAAGACAGAAACACATTCCTGGTGCTAGCAATGAAAAAGGAATTTAGCAGATCGTCTTTCTATAACTCAAGTGAAAGCATGAATWAATAAAGAGGAAAAAAATCTGTGCTTCAAAAAGGAGAGGACTGAATATATATAGAATATTTTATTAGTTGTGGGATTTCAGTTCCTAGAAAAAGAAAATATTACAATAATATACTCATATATGTATCACATAATCTACTTGTAGAATGTTTTTTACATTACATGAACTCCTTTGCCATTTCAAATAAGGGGCAGTTAGAGTAAGAGCCCTGTGTCTGTTTCAATATGTATTCTGAAATCCTATTGCAAAAAGAAGTTAGCAACCGACAGTCTTTTTTTTTTTTTAATGCCTCTTGTGAATAATGGAATGACTCTATAATCTAATTCTACTGAAATTACTATTAAAATGATAAATAGGACATTAATCTAGAACTGTATAACTGTGAAGGTTTGATGCTTATAAAGTATTAAGAAGGCTGTTTTTCCAGTTTGCAAAAGATATTACTGCAGGTAGCTCCTTGGGGATTTTGTTTTGACATTTTTRGTGGGGAATAACAGTTTCCAGTTGTGAAAAAACCCCAACATTGCAATGTGATTAGCTATCCTACCTACTGTCTTCTACACATAAGTATAATTAAAATGCCTAATTTATTATCCTACAGATTATAAGTAGGATAATAAGTTTTATTATAAGTACTCTTTAAACTTTTCTTGTGTTCAGCAACAATTGATTTAAAGTTCTACTTAGGTGATTTAGATAAAAATTAATTTATAATATAAAGTAAAACAGAAATCATATCAATTTAAATATTTACTACAGTACACAGTGCTACGGAGCTTTCAGAATCTGAATACAAACCCAAAGTTAACAATTTCATGTGGGCCCACAACTTCTGTTTCTTAAGGATATTGTGCATGCCAAAAGGATGTTTCATTGAATTTATTGAAATTTCAACTGTAAAAGCACRGGTTTTCTGTATAGATTGTATTCTTGCTTTGTGTTTTAAAGCACCGAGTTCAGTCCTGTGCAATAGATTCATCCCAACGCAGCTGCAGAGAAATAGCCTGACATATAAAACCACCCCTCTCCTTTTACCCAGGTACTTTGAAACATGTCAAGTATGTCAGAACCGAGTGTTTGATACTGCAGCTACACGGACAGACAAAGCTAAAGCCTGGGCTTTGACACCCCCAGGCTGGTGCAGAGCTCTTCTGATGAAAACCTGAGCTGACTGAGATGAAAGGCATTTTGCACCCACCAAGTTCACAATTTCATATAACCTCCCACTTGGAGGAGCAAGTGAAGACTCACTCTATTTCAGCAGCACACAGAAAATCACAAGCTCAATTCTCCCTAGCACTATGTAATTACTGAATGTAAAAGGGGACAGATCTTAAAAACATTGACTTGACTGCCTTGATTTGCAGCTGGAGTAGGAAACAACAGCAACAGTTATTACTTTCCCAGTTGGATAGCACAAGAACAGGAGAGGAGGGATTTAGCACAGTTAGTGCCCTTCCCATTCCCTCCTCTTCTCCACTGTACCACAGCAGCAGATTAAAYGGAGCATAAACCCTGAAACAGCCTCTGTGGAGTTTCTTCTTTATGTAGCAATAGGAGATGGTGCTACGTTGACTGAAATTTTGTTCCAAAGTAGTTCCCAGGTAATACAGCTACTCATCACCGACCATTGATCAGAAAAAAAAATCACTAATTGAGCACCCAACCCATTTTGAACAAGGTTTGAAGGATAAAGATAGTTCTCCAGTTTCTTTAACATGTTATCAGTTAAATTATTGACCTGCTTGCTTCAAGCAGAGGACCATGGGTGGCACCCAAGATATTTTTTTAAGTGTACACTTGTATGGAGCATGGTGACTTAAGGTTTCAGGGCTTTATGAGCACTTCATTTTTGTAAGACATCATTGCACAGCTTGAAATCCTCTTGATTTTACTCTGACTTCTGACAAACAAGAAAGCCTACCAGTTTAAAAAAAATCCTTTAAACCTAGTTTCACTCAATTCTCGGTGAAAAAAACATAAAATCATACTGAAATAACAAACACTTGGAAAAAATCTTACAAAAACTTCCATAACCTGGGTTACTCCAGGCAAAATCCAAGGCAAGTGTGCTTTCATTATTTAAAATTTTAATCAATCTATTTTTAAGAGTGCTAGAAAATTCAAATTCTAATTCTTAAAGATTGAGCTTTTGAATAAAAATAGCTAATCTTTTTATTCTATGGGTCCTTTATATTACACAACCATATATGAAACTTACCAGTCATTGTCTTAATTTGTTTCATATTTTCCGATCAGAGTTTTGATTACTGAACCCTCCCTTATATCTGTTATTTAAGTTCTGTTAAAGACACAAAAAAGAGAGTTTTCTATGTGTTTCACCAATTCAACTCTGGTAGAGTTAATGTTGAAACAACTTTTACATTAGATTTTTTTTTTCTCTATACCTCTTTAATTTCTTAAAGCTGTCACATCAGTTTTAACAGTCTTCTCCAACTTTGTCAAGCAAGATAGAAAGAAAAAGTAAAGATGTTTTAAAAATAACTTTAAAGTAGTCACTTTGCAGGAATACCATTGCAAGTATTTTGGCCAACTATCTCAGTTAATAAGAAGGCAAATAAATGGAAAGATTCATGCCAATGGATTCCAGTTAAGCTCAAGCTCTCCTAAATATCTCCTACACTCAAGTTCTCCTGAAAATATTTTTTTTTCTCTTATTAGTGCTTCTAAATAAAGAATTAGATCCTATAAACATTATTAGAATGAATAATAGRGATTGTTTCCTTCTTGGAACTTTGAACTTTGAACTTTGTCAGGTACAGACCAAAATTTTAAAATATAATACTTCGAAACTAATTAAAGTGTCAAAATCTATTACAGAAGAGAAACATATTTTTAATTATATACTTGAGAGATAGGATTGGTATTTTTTAAATAAATTATTTTTATACAAACAAATCATATAGATGTAATTTATCTGAAAAAATTAAATTTCAAATAAAACCATTCCTTATTACTTGCTTTTGGTGAACAAAAAATGTTAATAGTTTGAATAATAAAAGCTAAATTTGCATGCCAATGGATTACTTGTTATTTAAATGAAGGATAGAGGAGAAAGTAGCATCCATTAATGTGTGTGAATGCAAATACTGGCAATTTAATTTCCCATCTGTAACTTTCCAAAGCAAWGGTCTCTACTAAAGGATATTAACTTCAAGACTAAAAAGGGGTTTAAAGTGTTATTTTTCCAAATTTTCATTTGATACTTGTGCATATCATAGTTGCTGAGAATACCCTGGTGACATTAATGGTTTTATTTTCTGAGTTTTGGTCATATTAATTTGATAGTCCTCCAGTTGAAACCACTGGGAGGTTTCTCTGTCTTCATTGAAACTTGGATTGTTCAGCTCATATTTGAGCTACAAGTGAACATTATTTGAATTGCAACACTTGCCTGAAGCCTGTATAATATATCAGGTTTAGTTATGCTCTGAAAATGTGAAATTCATTGGCTGAAAATTCTGTCACATTTGTCAGATTAATCACTTGCATAAGAAGAGTGCTGCCCTCCAGAGACAAATGTGAAAGATCTCATAGGCAACTGTTTGCACAGTAAAATGCTGTGTTTTTCAAATTACTTCTTTTACAGAAATGCTAGAACGCTTTTATCTGATTTTATCACTTCAGCTAGCACCCACCCATTCTCTTCACCTCCTTCTCTCCTCTCAACAGTWTTTTCAAGGGGAGAGAAATAAAGATTAAATTATTAAAATGTACTTTTCTGTCCTTCAAAAAATAACCAATTCTGCTTGATATTTGCAGAATTTATAAACCCTATAGGGATGCTAGCCAGATTGTCACCATCCAAGGCAGGAATCAGAAAGAGAGAATATCTGAAACCATTCCCAGCTGTGTCTCTCCTGGGTCAGTGTCAACAGAAGCATTGTGGCCCTGCTTTCCCTCTAACTCACCATCAGCTTTACAGAGGCAATAGTAGACTTAAAAATTATTGCCTCTTTTAGAGCACTGTGACTACATGCTGCTTGTACTAACATGGCCCACTACAATCAAAACCTGCTAATTTTGTACTCAAAAAGGGATTAAGATGGGGTCAGGGACACTGGAGATTATCAGTGCCTAGCCTCTACTGTTAGAATGTGATTAACACCTCAAAATTAATGGGGAACTCTTGTAAAATTTTCTCTTTCCATTTTTGTTACTGGTGGTTTGGAGGTTATGGGTCTCAATGTTTCTTTAATARAGAACTCTTTAAAGAAAGGATTTTCATATAGTCAGTTTCATGAGGGTGTTCATTGACATAACAGCAACTTTCCAAGCACATAAAGTGTTGGTAATGAATACTTTCCAAAAAGTGTGTGTAATCTACATCCTTGTAKAAGCAACAAACACTGCAATGTCTATTTACAGAATAAGTCAAGTAGGAGTTTATTTTTTTACAATGTGCAATCACAAAAAAAAAAAAAAAAGAAAGTTGCATTTAAGATCTGTCCTTGGATTTTGGAGAAAAGCAAACACCTCATATTTCAGGGAATCGGGATTTTGAGTGTCACTGATCACTTAGGTGATGAAATCATCGATTTTGCTTTTATTCATGGTGAATAGGCAATATTCATTTAATGTTGAAGTAAAAACCACACCAGTAGCTCAATACCTATGATTTCTGGGACTGAGACATATACTCAGTCAGAAACTGTAATCCCCTTACTGCTTTTATTACTGAAATAATTGCTGACAGTAAATGCTGTCATAAAATAGGTAGTGTTGGGCAATTTCAGCTGAAATGATCAAGAGGAAAAAATCCAACGGTATCTTCTGAGTGAATTTTATATTCTTAGTTCATCCTCTTATACCCCTCTACTTATTAAAACTATTCCCAATGTTTTCCAAAGCATTTTGCACTCTTCAGTATGTTGTGGCATACCCTTTTAATTCTTCATTAGCACCAAACTATACTGTATAATTGATATGTTTATGTTTATGTGACTGTATTACTGTTAAGCATCATGCAGGTCTTGATCTTTCACATGGAAAATGCAATAGAAGGAGAAATTATATTAATTTAAGCAATTTCAACAATTCATCTCTTAATAATTCTCATCACAGTTTCCTGGTACTCCCTGTCACTTCAGTAATACTCCATGCACATTTAATTAGCTTGGACAAAATGTACAAAAATGGTAGCATAGCTTTTCCAGGATCAGCACCTCACTTCTTGGGAAATGCCTTACCACAATTAAGCTTGTCTTATAAATTTAACTTTCCGTGTTTTGTAGAGTGAGAAGTTCTCTCTAAATATCTTCAAAAAAATTTTATGGATTGCAGGCTATTTTATTTTTAAAATTTTATGGATTGCAGGCTTTCTAAGCTATCTGTACTATTTAAAGTAATTTTGATTTTTAATTAAACAAAACAGATAACACTAAGTGAATTTCCTTTGTTAAAGCTGCCAGTCCTACCAGCCAGAATCAAATGAATGATCAGCAAATTTTTTTTAAATCAGATTTTTAAATAAGATTCAAAGCCAAAAGAGAGCAGACACACAAAAAAAAAATCTTCTTGTTATAATATTAATAACATCTCMCAAATTGGTGTAAAAGGAAATAACAATTGCTATTGGTGCATTAGAKGAGATATTCTTCTGTTATCCTGCACTATCATCAAGGCTCACTGGAAAGCATTCAACAGAGGCATTGCAGTTTTTTTATTTAACTGACCATGCTGACACTGTGAGACTGAAAACTGAAGATTTATTATCTGTTGAACTGCAGATATTCAAAAGTCTAAATTAAAATTAAGAAGTTTGAGGCTTGGATGTCTCTTCTTTATCTTCAATTACTTTTAGTTCCGTAACTGTCAATGTTGCACGATATTTAAGCTAAAAGCAGAAATCTCAAATGTTTTTTGAAAATTGCAACAACTTCAATTTTCTTTAAAATGCATGTTCTCTGGCATTAATGTCCTGGTTAACTCAGGCTACTTCTGCTCACTATTTAAAATAACTTGAAAAGTTTATTGTTATTTTGTGGATTTTTTAACASAGTTCAAGGTCTGTTTGTCATCTTTACTTGGTCTTTGGTAGACTTCTCTCACTAATATTTTTAAGAGTTTTTAATTGCTGGAGCTTTTTGTTTGGTTGTTTTTTGGTTTTTTTTATTTTCAAAATACAAGGTTAGGCAAAACAACCCAATATTGAAGTGACTGTCGTCAAATACAGGGGAAACTCTTACATCTCGCAGCTCCTGGAAAAGTCCCACCTTTCTCAGAAATTGCAGATTTCACATCGGTCAACAGGTATTATGTAAGGGCGAGCACATATCAGTGGAATAATGGCTCTTCAATTCAGCCTGTAATTGAAATGCTACTTACATTTGACCTGGCATTGAGGATGTTCAGGTTCTATTCAGATCAGATCCAAAAAATGCAACAAACATGATTTGATTACGTACTTGGGCATTTGACAAGAAGAGAAATCYTCAGAGGTCAGGTCGTTCAGAACCACAAATGAAAAGTTTCTAACGCAAATTCAATATTAACTAATATTGAAAGAAATCTAGTTCCCAGCTATTTTTATCTGTAGTGATTAAGGTATTTTTCAGGTTTGCAATTTCTACCTTATCTTTTGTAAATCTTCTCTRAAATACTATGACAAAGTACATCTAACTTCCTCTTTATCCAGAAAACAAGTGACAATTATAAGCATGTTGATGAAGAGACTTAAGATTTTTAAACTAAAGAAAAGCCAGCTTTTCTTCGTTTATGTTGTTATCTTAATATCAGGGGTTTAAAGGTTTTTTTTTACACCTCTTTCAAGTTTTGTGTGATTTCCTCCTCTATTACATTAAAAATATCATAATTCTATTACACTTTCACATAATTGCTATTCGCTTTAAGCTAGCATGTACTTTTTACTTAACAGAGAAAATCTTAAGATCTTTTTATTCCTCTATTTTCAATTAAGGCTAAATTTACAGAACTATCTCCAGAGGAAACCCCAGATTACTGATGTCTTTACATTAATCCCCCACACATCTTTTAGTACCTCTGTGTAGGCCACATCCTGTCACCACTTAATTAAAAAGGATTTTTCTACTACCTCTTCATGCAGAAAAATCAGGCTTTGCAAGGATATTCTAAATCAAGACATTTTAGCATCAAACATAAACATGACAAAAGCATAGTTATTGTCTGCATTTACACCAATTAATCTGTGAATCAAAAAGCACAATTATATATTCACATTTGGTGCAGAAGAGCAATTTCTACTGATTCGTGCATACATAATAAATGAAGTCTTTCAAAAACAGCATTTAGAGCTAAGAATTTTTTCACGTGTTTTACTTTTACGATTAGAAAATCCAATTAGACCTTTGACTAAGGAAAATAATGAGCATGACATCAAGATTTAGTTCTGTTTATTGAATATCTTGCTGTAGTTTTCTCTACATATACCTCCATATATCAAAAGGTGCTATTCACATTTGAATTTATGTTACCTATGAAAAAAATGACAGTTCATTTCCCACAATTGCACAAATTATTCAATAATTTCATTAACATAAAACATCTTATAAATCATGGTATTGAATCATGGTATAAATTACTGATACATATTTTATAATTTACTGTATGCAGTCTACTTAAGGTTCTCATGTGTGTGTCCAGTAGCAATAACCTCAAAACATACTGAACTCAGGTCTTCTGTCAAAGATAAGGAACAGTTACAAAAATGACACAGAACATGAAAGAGAACTATCTAATATTATGTCAGGCTAAGAAAAGCAGAATATGTGTAATAATAGATGTTTTAACAGTGATGGAGATTATGATAAACACCTGTAAGCATGGAAACATCTGGATGAGAAGGAAGATATGAKCTGGAACATATTAACAGAAGGAAACTAGGGAAGGAAATACTGCAATAGGATTGCAGTCAGAGAGAGACACAACTCCCTCTAACTTTTCAGACAAAGTTGTCATAAAAATTCAATTGCTTGTATATAAAACTAGATGAAAGCAGCTGAAAATCCACACCACAGATTTGTCTCAATTGAAATGTCTCAAATTCTGCCGTTCAATGAATTTCAGGTCTTATATAGCTATCAAAAATATATTTTCTGTTAGGGATATGCAGACATGTCTGACGTGTTTGATCTGATAAGGACATAGGCTGTCATAATGAAACCTTTTATTGTAAGGTCTGTGAGGTTCTGCATCCATCTAATAACACTTTTCTTATCATCAAATTGCTGTGTTTAATCAACCTGTCACCTAAACCAGAAAAAAAGAACAGTTACCTTTGAATTAAAGAAAATTATAGTTGAGAATGGATGTGGCAGGAGAGAACAGAATAAAACTATTACCTAGCCATTACCTGAGATTGCACAGAAACTTATTTTGTTGAAAGTAATAGCAGTCAACCAGATCTTTCTGTATCACATAGAGGAGATAGTCTGTGCTCAGAAGTTAAGGCAACAGACCTATGAAAAACATCTCTTAAAATTGATTCTCTGCTTGGATGGATGTTAAACTGGTGTTGCAGTCTTGTAACACCATGGCTTGACCCTTCTATTTCCTTTCCAATAACAATAACAAAAAGCTATCTGTCCTTATATTTTTTCAAGATAATTTTGAAGTTCTTCCTTTTAATCTCCATTTTATAGACTTTGGTTTTTTAAAGACCATTTTATGGAAAGATAAATAATGGTATATTTAAATCTGAAGAGGATCTGATCAATTTGCTTTTCAGAAACCTAATGTCCAGCCTTTGTCTGGAGCAAAAGGGAAACCAGAAGATAATTTGGAGCTTTAGACTAGAAACAGAAAAATAAAGTCAGTAGTTGACTGAATTTACTTAAAAAAACYGTTCACAGAGAGAGCAATTAGTGTAAAATACGTAAGTGGAAATCACTTTCTATGCTGGATAATTTCAATGTACCGTTTTGATTACAAATGTGAGGAAAACATCTTCCTATTTTCAGAAAATCCTATTTATTCCCCTGTGTTCCAAACTGATATAYTATTCATTTCTTTCCCTCTGAATTTCCCACCTTTTTTTTAATGGGAATCCAAAAAAGTGCTAAATAAATTAAATAAATTCAAATCTGACTTACTACATTTAAGCTTTATATTTGAGATATTATATTATTCAAATTGAAAAAACTCTCCATAGTGAAAAGAAAATTTAAGTTTTATTAGTGAGAATACATTTTTTTTTCTCTAAAGAGTTTTAAAAAGAAATTATGCSATTTATTGAAATAGCATTTTGGTAAATCTTTCCATTATGCATATTTTCTTTCTATTGCAACAATGTGTACTCCTACAAGTGAAATGCCTTATCACCACCACCTAAAATATTCTTTATATACTTGGGTGTTGTATTTTACGCTATTTAAACATCAGTCTTGAAAACTGTTGGATGTTCAGATTCCAAAGTGACATTTGGAATCTGTTTTATCAGCATCATTTGCTAGTAATGCAAAATGTTACTGGAAATATGTTAAAAAATATGATTCATACAACAAATTAAGGCCTTGCTATGCATATGCTTATGTATTAGTAAAGTTATAGYTACCACTACGCTGAACAGGGATGAAATTTCTGCAGGATTAAACTGAACRAATGTATATTATCCACAGATGGCCATGGTCTAAAAAATCTTACAATCCATTTTAAGAGAGAATGGCTACACTTAGCCAGACCAAGAGTTGTTCCAGACAGCAGCCTGTAACCTGCCCTGGTCATAAGCAGATATCTGACAAAAGAAARGACAGGACACCCTTAATTTATGTACTTACAAAGGCAAATAACATCCTAAAAATCCATCTATTTTCTTCTCAGAGAATTTATTTTTAGGCAAGGATAGTTAAAGTTATAAATAGAATAAGGCTGTAAAATAGCATCCATTTTTATTATGAATTGTATGTACTAATTGCTAGGTAATGTGAAGAGATGCTGCTCTCCACACAATGGTACTGAAGAGATGTAAGAAAYGCTGACAACATCATGATTCCCTACATAGCCCACTCTTTCTTAGCCTGTGCCACTCCTTGCCACTGCTGCTAATTTAGAAGAAGAAACACATGAGGAAAAAAAAAAAAAAAACCACATGTAAATCAGCCTTAGGAGATAATAGTGATTCTACACATAGAGCTGTAGAAAGATGTTAGTGCTCAGAATTTATATACTTCTGATTTGATTTTCTCTCCTGTGCTTTGGCTGCCCAGAGACTTTGCCTCATTCTTCACACAACCACACCAGGTGCCTTTGAGCTGCTCTGTGCTGTCCTTCAGTGATCAACCATATCCATCTGGCCCAAGACACTTGGATAAAATTGTCCCAAAGGCTGGATTYACCCACAACTGCTGACTTTTGAAGTGATCCTTTTCTCCCTCAGATTTATGGGCCTTTGGCAGTCCATTTTCTTGTTTGTATTTATACACTGTGGCCATGAAGGTGACTGAAATGTCAATCAGAACGAGTGCAATATATAGTATTGAGTATAGTATTGCATAGTATTCAGTAGTAAAGTTAATCTGAAAGAATAATTTCCAACATGAAAAAATCCTCGTGAGGATGTATTTGACTGAATAAGCTTTCTGATTTCTTTTGTCATCTCTAAATTGATGAAAACATGGGGCTGCTGCTGTATGGAAGAGGAAACCAAGTGACAAAGGACATGGAAAATTAAGAGTATGCAAGCCCTTCTTTTCCTTATTTTACTGGCAAAGTCAGTTCTCAGGTCTCACAGGTCAACTTGTGCTGAAGGAAAGTTTTGACAAGCAGAAGATACCACTCACTGTGAGAAAAGATCAAGTTGGGTTAAAGTTCCTGGGACCACATAGGATTGTTTTAGATTTTTCTCAGATTTATCTGTTGTTTGAAAGTAACTGTTTCAAAATACATATTTTGAACAATAAATGTACATTCTTTTTTAAACCAGAAATATATGCACACATAGGCTATTTATCCACAGTAACATCTGTTTCCAGTCTGTGCTATATAAATAATTACATCAAAATGAAAAAGTAGAAATTTTATCATTCTTGAATTAAATAGTTGATCAAGATTTCAATTTTTTTAGAGGATTTCAGGCTAGTTAATGATGGACTGGACACAGCACCTGCTGTTCTCTGTGTTCTCCAACTGTGCATCAAATCTAAATCATTTGCTTAATGCTAGACATAAGTTTAAAAAATCCTTTTCTATGGGAGATGAGACGCTGGGGATAATTGTAATATCTGAAGTTATCCACAGGTGCTAAGATACATTATTATGCAAGTAAGTGTTTTGGTACAGGACTTGCCACTTTCACAGCATCCTTATGTCTCTTAAGCACCTGCTCAAAGCAAGTCTTGGTCAACAGAATTATTTTTATATTGGTCTCCAAAATTATCCCAGTATTCATATAGCATCATAGAAATTGTGAACATTGGTCACCAGAATAGAAGACTCTTAAAAGCCAAACCTTGGATACCACAAAATATTAAGGCTTCTAGCATCCACTTAACCTAAAAAATTCCCACTGAGAAATCTGCACTAAAATGCTGACTCAGTTTCGGTTTCCACAGTATTTAAATAKGATTTTCTTCATGACAGATACTGCAATCAGAGTTTGATGAGACTGAGTCAGTATGATAGAAACCCAAGTTAAGTGTGGGTCTGGATGCATAACTACAGTAATGTGCTTAACTCCTACGACTAGCAATTTAAAACCTTCAAGACCACATCAGTAAAATTCTCCTTGATGTAGTAAGTTTAGTTWAAAGGTTGTGATAATGTAAGGCATATTCTTTCCATCAAGATCTATCCTCAACTTTCTAATAGGTAGTGTAAAGTAGACACAGAACTAAGAGTCAAAAACTCTTGAATTCTCTTCACAGTTTGATTGTTGGGTTGTTCTTTAGCCTTGGCCAGTTGCACTACCTCTTTGCATAAAGGCTTTCYTATGCATAAAATGAAAGTAACTCTATGTTTTCTCTGACTGAAAAGGTTACACAAAGGTATCATGAGGATTTTCTCATGTTTACAAAGCTTTTAAAATACAAAAATATGCAATAAAAGTGCTAAGAATGATTATGTTGCTCTTCATTATTCTTAACTGAAAGGTGAGTTGAAGAGAGGTAACACATAGATGCTGTTGAAGAGAGCCTAGACCCATGAGAAGCTTCCTGAGAAAAGTTATTGCTTGACAAGCTTAAGATCATAATTCTGAGTTCAAATGAAATAGAAAATTTTCTTTTTTTCTCCCTCTTTCTCTTTTCAAAAATATAACTAAACCATAGTTAGCACTTATTTTCACTACATACACTACTCTACTGAGTTGCAAGCAAACGAAGAGCAGTTTTTACCAGTTTTTATTTTTATTGTGGGTTACTGGCTGAGGTAGAATCTTCTTGCTTTTACAATCTCTCTCTGACACTCACTTCCTTAGAATAATAAAAATTTAGCATCCAACTGTTCTTTTAAAAATAGTTTGCTGGTGTAGTAACTGAATAACTGCAAAATTATGGCTCAGGATTCACATATTTCAGTTGTCTAACTGAAGCATTTGAAAAAGCTTTTCTTTCCCTACAGAGGACAAAATCTAGTCTTTCAGGTATTCCTTGGATAGAGAAAACACAATGAGCAAGCAAATGGTAGGCATYAAGACACATTTAGTTGGAAACTGGATTCTCATTCTGTATTACCATGGTATCAAACTTAGAGAGATGATGCTAAAACAGTTTGATACTATCTTTTTTCAAAAACAGATATTAAAAATTTTAAGTTCATTTTAAAGGGCCTAGGGATAATTTTAAATCATGTTTTTATCTGATTTCCAATATAGAGAGTGTTGATTGCCTCTTTAATGGATAATAAAACACTGAAGTTTTAAGCAGTATAGCAACTATCTAATCCACAGAACTTAAATTAAGGAAAAACATAAATTAAGACAGAAGGAACATTGCAAAAAAGATTCTTCAGAAATTAGCTGTCATGTAAATTGTTCTTGTAGCTCCCTAGAGTTCCATAAACACACTAATATGCACACCCTCGGTTGTACATAAGCAATACGAAAGCAATTTAAAATAGATTTTATGTTGTACAATTATAATAATCTCTCCCAAATGATGTTTGAGCAAAGACTAGGATAAATAGTATGAAGAGACACTATACATACCAAATTACAGATAACTAAGTGAAACACCAGATTATTTCATATATATTTGTTCTGGAAGCCTTTCTAACACTTTTCAATTCCAAAACAACCTTTTGCTTTCAAATAATGCTTTTAATGAAATTTTCAAGTGTTTGATGTACTCATATTTCTGGAGTTTGCATGCAATGAATATGACATTTTCCATTAGATCCTGTCAGTCATATTCAGAGGACGCAAGTATCACAGCAACAGCTGGGATAGTCTTTTTCCACTGAAAAAGCTATTCTCTAAAGGCAAAACAAAGAAATACTTCAATGCCTGACACCTTAGATCCGTGGCACGGAAAGTGGGGTAGGTGTATGTGCCATGGCACTTCACGGTGTTCAGTAGGGGCCATATCCATCTCTTCTTCAGAGTCAGACAGTGCAGAGATTATTTCCATAACAAAGGTGACTGAATGGACTTCCATCATATTTCATGGAGCTTTGGACAAATCAATACCATCATTACAGGGAGATTTGATAGGCTCTCCTAAATCATACCCAAATGTTTGAAAGAATAAATCAAATATATTGTATCACACTTAACTACATAATATAAATATTTGCTAGAGTATTGACTCAGGGTGGGAGCTGTGGCTATTTGTCAAAGTAAACACAGAGGTAAGTAAACCTTTGAAATAGTTATTACAAAGTAGATAAGATAAATACCTTAAATCTCCTCAAATAAATAACTTTCCATACATAACAATCCCCCACAATTTTATTACCAGATACTCTGGAGAAAACAAAAGCATTCTACAGTCAATCCTTCCTTATCTGTTCATCCCATCTTAAATGYCATTATAGCTGTTGTCTACACTAAAACTTTTGGTAAATTTAGTTATACTTATTTGAGGAAAACTGGCCAAAGCATACACCACACCCCAAACAGCCAACCTATCCCAGCTTGCAGTAAAAGATCACATTTAATATTATATATATATATATGGGTTATATATATTGCTTATTAAATAAACATAAAAATAAAGGAAGAACTGAAATATTAAAAACAATTGTCTGTCTGTTTCTAATCCTTCCTGTAGGAGGTCTGGCAATTATTACATTTCATAATTGTGATGGATGATACGAGCTGCAAGGTCAGCCTACCAATTTGCTAGCACTTGTGCTTATAGCATGTTAAGCATTTTTGCACATGATACTTCAATAGGAGACGTAAATTCTTCATCTTAACAATTATCTTTATTGGGGTCCCAGTCTAACCTGGAAGAAAAAAAAAATAATCTGGCTCCATGTATGCATGGAAGGAAATTAGAAGGGTGAAAGAAACAGCAAGTCATTGTGTTGTCTCAGAGTCAGAAGGGTGAGTAGGAGTTTACAAAGTGAGATTAAGAAAAACATTACTGAAAATTTGTTTTCCAGCTTTTAATCTTTGCTGCTATTTGGTTTTTGTTTGTTTGTTTTTTTTGTTTTTAATATAAGCAGTGTTTTTACTCCTCTACAAAGCTAACACACAACCAGGAACAATCCTGTGACAGCATAAAGATATAAAGAGAGATAAAAGGGAGAGAATAGGAATATGAAAATGTGAATGTGTGCATACACACATGCATATGTGTATGTTCAGGAATAGAACATATATTTTATTTYAATAAATTTAGTCAATATCATTTGTTTTCATTTTGCACATTCCAGTCATGTAAATCACAGCGTAAGAGGCTTTATAATGCCATCTTTTAGATCTTTTGGCATTTTCTTCCAAAATCATGCATTTATAATTTAGGATGTTTTCAGTGGTGAAATTCTTCGGCTTCAGAATGAGTTTCTATGACCTAGATGCTCTTCTACTTTCAATTAGCTGTGGAAGACAGAGAATCCTCACACCCACACTTTGATTTCCTCTCCTCAGTTGCACATTTCAAAGGCAGGGAAGGTAAGCTGCATTTCCACAGACATAATAGGACCCCTAAGTTTATGCACTTTCATGCAGACAAGAAGACAGATAAAAGGATAGCTTTCTCCAGCTGTTTGCCTGGCATTATAAGCATGTAAATGGGAAATTCATAGCTGCTYGAGAGAGAGCTAACAACAGAAAAATAGCACTAAACGTCTAGAGAAATTTAATTTCCTGAGCTAAATTCTTCCTGTATCCCTGAAATTGCTCTTTAGCTAAGAAAGAATCATAAAAGCTAAAGATTTTATAATACAAAGTAACATTAAAATTATGTTTGCTTCCGTTGTTGTGTTTAGTTTTGGTTTGTTTTTTCAAACAGCCTGGCAGTTTCACTCGACAATCTGTAGGTCTGCTGTTTCTCTGTCACTCTCKGAATAAATCTTGTTTTGTCCAGTTTCAAAACACATTCCTACTAACCACATGAATAAATAGCGTAGACAGGGTAMAAAGTATCTCTTAATGCTGAGGAGAGATTCATACCCGCAAAGAATTCTCTCAAAGAAGCAACCATTCTCTGAGTACAGATAGCTAGGCATACTAACCACAATGTTTTAGATTTGTTATTTATTTGARTAACCTTCAAACTGTCTTTCTCTGTTGTATTTGAATCCAGCCTAGAAAATAGCAGAATCTCTACAAATTCATAATCACTTAGCTATTTTCATCTGACAGTGTGGTTTTTTGTTTGTTTTTTTTATTCTGCTCTCTAATCTTTCCGATGTATCACATCAGGATCACACTTTTTTTTTTTTTTTTTTNGTGTTACTAGAAGCATTTCACTTATTTGCCTTCCATTTCTGAGACAATAGACTCTCCAAGCTCCATGGATAAAAACAAAAAAAGCCAAGACACAAAACTATCTTCAAAATCTCACTAAATTTCATTTTATTTAACTGCCAAATAATATTTTCATTTGTAAACAATCTAAATGTTTTCTTGCTTTCATGGATGCAGACAGTGTTTCTGTGAGCATCTTCCAAGAATGAGTCTCACTTATTGAAAAAATAAAGACATCAATAAGGAAATAAGATATGGGAAGTGATATTAAATTCAATGTTAATATTAGCTGGGGTTTTTTTTTGGCTAAACATCCTAATGAATACTTATGGATTTACTCATGAACTGCAAGTGTTACATTCTTTTCATAACTACTTTGTTCAGAATATACTATTCTCTCAGAAATATGTTCAAAACTACCTAAGTGCTGCATTTTAGTTCTCAGTGTGTTCATCTTACCTTTTCCTTATATTTCCTTATAACATATTATTATGTTACCAAACAGCTGCACTGCCTTCACCATTGTAAACAGAAATCTCATACTAAACACTTTATATTTTTGAAAATAAATAGGGAAAATAAGATGCTATCAGAAACTTTAAAAACAGGAAAGTTTACTTCAGAAAACATGTATTGTCTAAAAAGTCATAGGTGTAATATGAAGAAGCTATAATAGAAATCCCTATAACCAAATAAGTTCAAACTATTTATGAATAATGTAACACAAAGTAATAACATAACATAAAGTAATAATGTAACATACAAGAGCAGGCAAAATCCCCACAGGATTTCTTCAAACTAGTTTTGAAACTGAATCATTAAAAACAAAATTCTGTGTATAAAAAGCTCCTTTCATCCTCTATCTCTTTCTACTCCACTTCATCATCATAAACGGTAAATCAAGCCCCCAGAAATCTTCTTTCAGGATATGAAGTATTAATAATGTTCAGAGAAAATGTTTTCTAGAGGGTTTTTTTACTAGATATGTCCATAAGCTTTACAAGCAGTATTACAATTGTCAGGGACAAATTTATAGACATTCTATTCCTCTTTTTCATTTAGTGGATTTAGAAGAGAAATTTACCTCTCTCCTAGAAGTAGCATCTGCTGCCCTGCTTCTGCCAGAGATAATACTGAATAAATAASAGAGGACCTTACCTGCTGGACTCAGCAGCTGTAATGGCAATCAGAGGAGGTATCCTCAGAGGAAGAGTTGTGGGCCTTGGGATGCTCTCAACGTCATTCTTTTTATCCCAGTCTGCCTGTTCTAGCTGCCTGAAAGCCAATGGGGGAAGCTGGATGTTACGGGATGACAATCTTCGCACAAGATAGGGCTCCATTCCCTGGAAAGGCTCCTCATCCTCAGTGCTGTGATGCAGAGCTTCTTCTGAAACCTGTGATGAAGACAAAAAAATATCCACCATATAACAAAGTGCTCATAAGGTTAATTGGATATCTCTTTTAATTCCTTTCCATAACTTTGTTTCTAATAAATATTATTTGCTCTTTAGTATCATTTTTGAGAAAATTGAAAGGAATGACAAAATACAGGCAAAAATGTCAAGTTAGGGGTTTTTAAAGCAAAGTAAAAGCATTTTGATTATTAGACTAGCACACTGGTATTTAAAATGGTTATTCATATCCCTATAGGGAACAAAAGATTTGCATTACACTAATTTCTTTCCCACAAAATATGTGCTTCCCTACAAGTTATCTATGTTTTGGAAGAACTGAGGGTCCCAATACTGATAATATTTTTTTTAAGAGTAGTAAACAGATATTTAAATCTATAAAACTCTTGACTAAAAACAGGAGAAAATTAATTTTTAATTTTCTCAGGTGTCCCAGCTCCCATCTCTCTTTCTTTTTCACAATAATTTAATACTTATAGCAAGAGTTGAGCATTTAAAACAACCACCATAGCACTTAGAAGCCTCTGAAGCTGATGCCCTAATCTTATATTTAAGCATTGGTAAATACTATTTTCAATTTAATCATATAAAGCTATTGTAATATTCTCTGGGTCAAGGAAGAAAGATAGATAATTCAGTTAAGAAAACTCCAACTGGTAATGATTTAAAGGGGAAAAATTTGTCCTGAAAGTTTTTGAAATTTTTAACAGCTCACTATTGTGAGAGAAAATGCTCAGGAAAAAACCTCTTTTCTGAGAGTGCTGGTTTTGTAAGAAATTTTCTTTTTTCTTCCATTGCTTATACAAAATCTTTTACCATTACTTGTAAATTGCCCAGCACAGATACCACTATCTGCGCTTTTTGCCTTGAATACTTTCCGGTGAAGAAATCCAACTCTAAAGATTTTCTACATCTAAATGAAGAATTAGAAAGACAGTCTATATATAGSTGCATATTTTTAAACCTTGGTCAGGCATCAGAAGCCTCCTAGTCCCAACAGAACACTTGAGACTGGTGCACTGAGTACTGCCCTTTGTCAAACTGGACTTCAAGTGTACAGCATGGTACAGATCATACGCATAATATACAAAATAAAGAAAGCTGGACTGTGCCTAAAATTTAAAGCACACCTCCAGTTACAGCACAGCCATCAGCTTCTGTTTGAACTCTCTCATACAGGCAGACAGACACCTGAAAGAAAAACTTGCTCAGCTCTGTATTCACTCTGTGCACACAGGGAGAGCCATTTGTGAAACACCTTTTCAGAGAGCACTCGTACTAGATTTGCACAGCCAGGTTTTGGTAGAAATTGGCAAAAGCTGTTCCCATATCTGACAGAGCCAATACTAACCAGCTGCAAGATGGACACACTGCCCAGCCCATCAGCAGTGGCGCTAGCACCTCTGAGATAACTTAACTAAGAAATGAAAAAAAAAAAACCTGCACAATTGCTGCCAGAGTGAGCCATGAGAATATGTGAGAGCAGCAGCTCTGTGGACACCCAGATCAGTGGAAAGGGAGGGGCAGGAGGTGCTCCAGGCAGCAGAGCCAAGATTGCCCTGCAGCCCATGGTGCAGCCCATGGTGAGGCAGCTGTGCCCCATGGAGGGCCATGGGAATGCAGAGATCCACCTGCAGCCTAGGGAGGGGACCCATGCTGGAGCAGTTTGTGAGGAACTGTGACCGGTGGCAGGGACTCAGGCTGCAGAGAAGGTTCTCCCATGGGGAGACACCACAAGGTGGAGCAGGGGAAGAGAGTGAGGAGTACTCCCTTTGTAGGGGAGAGAGCAGTGGAAACAACTGAAATATAAACAGTCCCCATTCCCCATCCCTCTTCTCTGCTTGGTGAGGAGGAAGCAGAGAATTTTGGGGCAAAGTTGAGGCTGGGAAGAAGGGAGGGGTGGGTGGAAGTTGTTTTAAGATGTAATTTTATTTTTCTCATTAACCTCTTCTTATTTAATTGGTAATATATTAAATTTCCTCAAGTCAAATGAGTTTTCCCTGTGGTGGTAAGTAGTGAGTGATCTCCCCCTAGCCTTGTCTCGACCCATCAGCCTCTCATCATACTTTCTTTCCCCTGTCCAGTTAAGAAGGGGAGTGGGATGGAGTGGCACTGAGCATCCAGCYGAGGGCAACCCACCAAAGCAACATTAATGAGCTCTATTTATACTTGCAGCTTGAGCAGTTGCTGTAAGCAAATTATTTCYAATTTTTAATCATTAAATCCTAATTAATAATTTAGCTATTTTTCTTAATCCAGCTGCAATATAGTTTAAGAAAATAAATATTATAAAACGGTATGCATTAATGCATATACTTTGAAGGAAACCAATGGTAAAATCAATCACTGTAAAAAATATGACAAGAATTAATGTGTCATAGTCATCCAGGGAGAAGTTTAACTTCATGCTTGTATTTTCAGTGTGTGCTTAGTGTATATTTAAGACAGCTGAATAAATTAAAAACAAAACCAAAATTAATTATAGCTCTGCAAGAAATGAAAAATGCTGATATCAAAGCTAAAAATAGTCTATCACATGAGCTTATTTGACACATTTCACCAGTTGGGATTTTTTTGGGAAACTCCAAACATCATAAAAGTCCTTGATGTGCAGCCACAGTCACAATAAGGATAGCTGAACTGAGAAAGTGAACTCACTAGACAGCTTTTCCTTCAATTCCTATAAAAAGTTAACGAGTTAGAGGAATATGACTGGAAYAAAACCAGAAAGAAATTGAATAATTCCAATACAAATATTAAAGCTAAGCTTTGGAGAAATCAAATTATAGGTGCCTGATGTTTATTTCAGTGACAATGAAAATTAAATCAATTTGTGGAAAAACAGTCCACCTATTCAGGTACAAACACTCAAACATCTAAATCAGGAAATGTTCATACTTATTTTAGCTATCATGCCAAACAAGAAAAACATGCTTTGTGAGATATGCCTAATTTTTGAACGTTTTTAAGAAGCATTATATTKATTAAAATAATTTTAAGCCATTTATACCAGTATTCCATTAGGAAATTTTTGGGCAACCACAGCAAAAGCCACTGCTGTCCTTACCACAAAGCCACTAAGAATGAAAACCAACCTTTGGAATGGCAGGTGTGYGATCTGCAATATGAAATATAAATATAAAATTCTAATAAAAGAAGCAACTCCAAGATAAAGTGCTGCTCCTGACATTTCTTATCTCTGAGAATGTACAAAAGAAAAAGAAAGTTCCAGTAAAGTGTCTGTTCATGAAAACTGTTAAATGGAACGTATTAGGATTTCTTTTTACCTTAAAGGTCTGAAAGACTCCCTGTTAATCTCTGCCCTGTAACCAATTAACTGAATTCTAGAACACGACAACCTTTCGGATACCAATTAACTTACTTCAACACTTTTTGTCTAGAGCAGACTCCAGGCTGGGACATTTAAAGTGTCTCTTTCTTTGATTCATTTTTTTTCCTGGTTGGTTAACTTCATGCTCAGGAGATCATTTGCTAGCCTTCTAATTAGCTGGCATGTTTCTTAGTTCTTATCAGTAATTGCTCATTAGTAGGCATAGATTTTTGAGCAAAAATAAACGATTGTAACCTAGTGAACAAAAGTCAGCCACATAATACATTTGCTATAAAATAAAAACAGCCTGAGAGAAGTAAAAAAAGTCCTGACACTGGAATGCAGATTGGGTTTTTATCACTTATCTGCAGAACACTTGATACATTTAAAAAGATTGCCTGTTTTTCACCTTCCTTAACATTTCTTTAAAAACATTTTTTTTAAGTATTTCAGTATACACCTGTAACAAGCTAGTTGAGTAGCATCAGTTCTTGAACCATCCATAACGACCCCACCCTCACACACCTTCCCATTCTTTCCAGTTGCTTTTTAATCTTGGGATGTGAATTAAATGACTACTGATATACTATAGTTGTTTCTATCTCTTCCAAGAACAAATAGGCAAATGTACAAGTGCTCAAAAATCCAGTGCTGMAGTTATTCTCTAAAAACTTTGACATGCCAGCACTGTGCTCTTTAAATTAATATTAGCCAAGGGAAAAAAGGGTATAGCACCTTAACCTCTGTGTGTGTTCTTGCATTGCAATGTCACGTCCAATAGCAGAATTGAATCATAAGGAATCTGAAAAATAGATTAAAATAATCACCTCATTTGGTTTAGCTAAGCCCAGAGGCATGCTGAGCACCAAAGAGCCAGAAGCTACAATGAAAACTCATTTTGGAGGTTTGTTTGTTTGAACCATTTCCCCTAAAGAACAATAGGGTTGTTACTATCCCACCTACAGAACAACTTCCTGACTCAGCTCTGTGACTCAAGACTGGTTTGAGGCAGAAAATAATAATCTCTAATAATTCTACCTACATCTGTAAAAAATAATTCATTTACATCATCATATTGTGAGGAAACCACCTAGATATTAATTTTATACTTTTAATTAGAATAAGAAATAATTATTTTATGCTTTACTAAGATATGCCATAGCAGTATTTACGATTACTTAAAGTGTTCAAACAGTTCACATAAAAAGACGGTGGCTCGGTACTTGGTGTGTTTTACAAACCAATAATACATTTACAGGACACAAAGAATAGGTGCTGGTTGATAGTATCAGAATCTGGACTTTCTTTGCTGTTAATGGTTACACTGGCTTTCACCATCATCACACCTTAGCTTCCATACCTAGAGAACTGATATTATTCCCATCGAGCTATGGATGTTCTTGAGATCCACTGCTATGTTAGATCTAGACTACTCTTCCTCCAAGAAAAGTTGTACTTTCCATTCCTACATTCTCTTCGCTTCTTCCTCACCCATAGCCATTTTAATACTTTGAAAATATAACTCAATGAAAGTATCAAACCAGTAAATGTTCTTGCTCTTGGATTCTCTAATTTGTATTAAAAAGTAAATGAGAATATATTATTCACAAACCATTTCAATGATGCATTTCACTGTGACTAGATTTATTGCTATTCATTACTTGCACTATGGAAAAGGAGAAAACAATGATGATTCATACTCCTAAAATCGTAGCTAAATAAAATTAACTTTTATTCTGTCAGGCAATTCTTTCCATTTTTTTTGTTATGATGCAAATATCTTTAGTGAAAAAAAAAGCCTCTACTTGTATTCAGAATAATTTTGTTGCTATCTGTTTCTTCAAGTTGTTTAAAATAATTATGCCTTTTAAAATGCTATTATGTATCTCAACATAAATTAAGTACTCATTTACATTAAAAAATTAACAATTTTTAGTGATAATATAGTTAATTAGATTTAATAGTGGAATTGTTAATACTGCAAGGAACATCCATGTTTATTTCTGTTCTGTATTTAGAAGGATGAAAATTATATACTTAAGTCAAATGAAAAGGAAGTACTTTGTAGGCTATTAATATGTATAGTTTAAGGGGGAAAATTCTTTTAATTCAGCAGAACAAATTATTTCCCCAGAAAAAGTCTAAAAAAGATGGTGTAGCGTACTTTAGCTCTTCTAAGAATGACAAATCCTGGGAAGCACAMGAAGTCTGAAAGGACTGGAAAAACATCTGTTCTAGGAGAACAAATTAAAGGACAAAGATTCCAACAGAAGAGTGGACCCACCAATATCACACAAGGAAAAAATCATATTACCATACAGACATAAGAAAAATCCAGTGAATCTGACTTCATAGGAAACATCTCCTCAAACAAACCACTGTCATTTTGATGTCAGCAGATCTTTGTAAGACACCAAAATGAAACTGATGACAAAAATAATGCTGTGCAAGTGTTTCTCTGAGTCAGATACCCTGGGAATTTGCTACAGGACTTCCAGGTTCCCAGATTCATGTGCATGGGGTTGTTCTCAGTTTAGCAGAAAAATGAGGTCTGAGTCAGTAAAGAYTCCTTGGTCCTGAGCTACGTTCTTAGAATCATAGAATCATTTAGTTTGGGAAAGACTTTCATATTATCAAGTCCAATTGTGAAACTAATACTGCCAAGTCCAACAGTAAGCCATGTCTCTGAACAATCCATCTTCTACATCTTCTAAACACCTCCAGGGATTATGACTCAACCACTTCCCTGGACAGTCTGGTCCAATGCTTGGCAACACCTTCAGTGAAGAAATTTTTCCTAATGTCCAATCCAAACCTTCTGTGGTTTTTGAAGCTGGTTCTTTTGTCCTGTCTTTTTTTTTTTTTTTTCCTGGAAAAACAGAGTAGGTCTGTCTCAGAGGTTAAATAGATCTACTTATCCCAGAAGTCTAAAATCCAAGGATTCAGCCTCAGGACTTTGTGTACGTTTCCAATATCTTCAGCCCAGGTACTGATATATTAGACAGGTTTTTTAGTCTTGCACTTCTTTAATCAGAAAACTTCCCACAGGCTCTTCTTTTTTATCTCTAGTGTCTAGTCTTCTGACAGCATGTTTTTGAAAATTGTCTGCAGATAGGGAGATGCTCAGCAATGAAAGCATCATGCCAAAATCAAGGAAAAAAGATAACAAGCAAGTTATTCAAAGTCATGTTGATGGTGTAGACAGTTTTGAATTTCAGATCTGTTCATATAGGAGATTATGCCAAGAGTACTGCATTTTCTGCTGCACATATAATGAAAAGCCTGTAGGTATACAGACTTTGATTTTGTGGGCTTCGGTAAGGCAGAACTACACTCACTTCAGCTTCGTGATGCATTGTCATTTGCGTAGGAGGACCTGTAATAATCTCAAATCCTATGGAATTCATAACTAAGGTGTATACTTGTCAGAATGGTCCAAAAATGTTAGTACAAGATTTAGCCTGTTAATGGCACTTGAAAAATCAAGAAAAAAAGGCTCACCCATACTAGCCCTAATTGTATGGATACTGTTGTTATTAAAAAATGAGTTTGTTTGCTATTATCTGCAGTTCTGTGAAGTGTACTCAGGTATACTCGACCCTGCACGGGAAGGAAGTTGAGATGCATGGGTACTAAAAAACAGAGTTCCTAACATAGAAAATAGCTTCTTCCATCCACCCTATTATCTACAGAAAAAACGTGATATGGCATCACATATGTCAAATCTTTCAGGATAAGTTAAAGSTTTGAAATAGATACTTATTGCTGCAAATGAACCTTTATGACAGGGACATAAAAGAGGAAGATGACAAAATATTCTTGTTATCGTTTTTCTTTCAGATCCTGAAACAAGTGACTTTATTGCCAAAATAGTGGGATGAAGTCCTTTCACAGATCTCATCCAACTTCTGGAAATAAAGCTACTCATTAGTAATTTTTTTTCCAATAAATATGCTAAAATAGGGTCATAACATTACAAACACAATACAAAATTCCAGAAACCGCTTGTAGCGGAGCTTTATTTTCAGACATGRCCACAGCAAAGCAGTGTACAGAGGTCCTTCTAAGTAATTTGTTTTCCAAAAAGAAAATTCATCTTTTTTAATGACAGTCCAGTTGCAACTCTGAGTATAAAGCTTCACCTGCTGTTTTTCCACTCTAAGAATCAGAGTTATGAAGCAGTTCATATGGTTGCTTAGGCATGCACACTGAAATAAAGATTTGGCCTCTCTCTATTTCGAGCATATATTTTGAAAAGTTTCAGACTTAGACATTGCCTCAACTGTTACAGCCAAATGTGAGTCCAACTCTTCCATTAATAAACCCTTCTACCTCTTCTGCCCTCCCTATCCCTCCCATGAACCACCTGTAGCCATCCAGGAGGCCACTCCAGTTACAGGACTCATCCCACCTGGTTTTCCTTATGCCACTCATGTCAAATCTCTGGGACYGGGCCAAAGCTTATTAATACTCCTATGCTCTCAGAAATGCAAATTAAAATACATTAACCTCAATATCACTGAAGGAAGTTTTGKTTTTTTTATACTACACACTCTACCCTTGTTCATTTTTATCATTGTTCTACTACAAAAATATTGCATAACTGAGTTTTCAGGATATTCATGCATCTGAAAGCATGCCAAATTCCATGTTGCAACAACTAATAACTCATTTTTGCAAACAAATTTCCATTATGAGCATTAGAAACTAGCATGTTCTGGGCAAGTTTGGCTGAAGGAAAAACGTGTACAAAAATGTTTCTTCCAGCAAGAAGGATAAATGAGGATAGTTAGTGGTTATTAAGGAACATTACAAAGAAACATGTAGAAAAGCTATAGATTCATTTCTGTGAATGAGTTTTACCAGAATATGTTTTGTGAAATACCTGAGAAAATCTTTGTCAAGCTGAAGAAAAGGAGCATACCACCAGTATCATGCTTCTAAAATTCTCTTTTTTAATGTTCTGAGACTACAGGGTTTTTTTAAGGCTCAGTTCTGGATTAACCTGGCTCCTTATCCTCTCTCTGTGAGTGGAGCTGAGTAACACAATAATTTTCCTAACCTGAAGGGAAAAGAAATGCTTGAGAAATAGGAGTGATATTAAAATATCCCCTCCTTAAAAAA
>NW_026623250.1:2383467-2403729 GCF_030028575.1 Malurus melanocephalus | reverse complement strand
TAACAAAACAAATTACCAGTTTGAACAGAGATGTCTAGCTGCACCAAGAGAGAATAGCAATAATTTCTGGTCTAGATGTAATCCAGCTAAGCYATATCTACCCATGCTTTTATGATGTGCTAGAAACCTTCAAATTTAAATATACTTCCATAATGTTTCATAATTTTATAAATTTCACCAAACTTTAAAAACCRAGAAACAACAGATTTTAGGCAAGCAGATGAATATCTAGAATTAACTCATTTGAAATGTTTCATTTTCTTACAGAAAAACCTATCAGGGTTAGTTGAATTAAAATAACACAAAACAAAATAAAATTATCTGCAATAATGCAATTACTGCTTGTTGTACTTAAACAACTATTCCTGAAACATGTTGTATTCTTGGCTGGGGTAGAGTTAACTTTCTTCACAGGGGCTGGTGTGGGGCTGTGTTTGGGATTTGTGCTGAACACAGAGTTCATAATACAGAAGTATTTTTGTTATTTGCTGAGCAGGGCTCACACAGAGCCAAGGCCTTTTCTGCTTCTCACACTGTCAGGCTGGGGAGGGGACTGGGGGTGCCTGGGAGGGTGAGAGGAGACACAGCCAGAACAGGTGACCCCAACTGACCAAAGGGATATTCCAGACCATGTGACAGTATAAAGTGGGTGAAGAAGGATGAMGCAGGGGACATTTGGAGTGATGGGGTTTGTCTTCCCAAGTCACCATGATGTGTGAAGGGGCCCTGCTCTCCTGGAGATGGGTGAACACCTCCTGTCCATGGGAAGCAGTGAATTCATTCCTTGTTATTCTTTGTTTGTGTGTATGGCTTTGATTTTCCCKATTAAGCTGTCTTTATCTCAATCCACGTGTTTCCCAGCTTTCACCTTTCCCATTCCCTTTCCCATCCTGCTGATGAGGGAGCAATAGTGAGAGAGCATGGTACTTCCTTGCTGGCTGGGGTTACATCATGACAGACACTAAATGTAGAGAAATTTGAACCAGAAGTTTTGATATATCAAGACTGTATTTTTCAAGTTTTACAAGGTATTATTTTGAAAGAATCTGTTTATGACCAGGGATCAGAACTGCCTTAAAGCAATCCAGCTATGGTCTGAAAGGGAAAACCATTTCGTCCTTCTTGTTGAGGTATACTTCTTGCATTTGAAGCTGTTTCCAAGCATGATAATACTAAAATTGACTATATACGATCTTGGAGACATAACTGTAAGTGTATGTCATTATGCAGTTCACTTTATCAAGAAACAGTACAAGTTTAAGATGCTTGCATTTTACACTAACAAGAAATACATTAAAGAAGTTTCTGAAGCCTTCATAATGTACTTTGAAATTGCAGCCCAAGGTGCAGAGCCCATATCGTTTTAGTTCAGTAAGACTGAGCTACTGCATGAACAAGACTTTTAGCTACTGTTTACTGGTTTTTGCTTTAATTTTACTAGGGAGTTCTGATTGCCCACCAATAGTAAACAGTTCACACCTGAACGTTTCTATTCAGAACAAAAAAAAAAAAAAWTTAATCTCTCTTCAGAATACATAATTGTATTTAATTTTAGTTCTACAATCAAAAAAATATTCAGAGCAAAACTGTTTCTTACCTTGTTTGACACAGGGATGGATTACATTTCACATTAATCCTACACCTAGCCTACTGTCCCATCTGATGGCACTTTGAAGGAAATGGTTTGTGAAARTATGTTAGAAAATGGCAAAGACTAAAAGTGATCTATCTCCACATTGCTAATATTCCTTTATTGAAACTAAGTTTAAAATTWCCTTGCATACAAATTTCATGCAGTTGCATTTAGAATCAGAAACTCATAGTTAATTCTATTAATTTATGTACTTTTTTCAATCTTTTTATACAATTTCCTTTTACACTTTTCAATTTTTATTTCTACATTTTCTGCAAAAAATGCTGCCCTTGGTTTTAAAATTCACGTCAGTTATTACTTTTTTCTCCATGCTTTTCTGGAGAATATTCTATTTAACTAATATTCTATTTGACTTTCCATCCACTGCTGGTTATTGCATTCATTTTAGCAGATAAATGCATGCCATAATGTTCAATTATATTCTGAGTTGAAATAGGTCATTTAAAAAATCCTTTACTACAAACTAACAGTGATTTTATATTTCCCATGTGCATTTTTTGTTACATGTAAATTCTGCTAGGCAAAGAATAGAATCTTTTGAAGTATCTTAGAATCACAGAACTACAGAATGATTTGGGTTGGAAGGAACTGTAAGGATCATCCCATTCCAATGCCTCTGCCATGGGCAGGGAACCCACAACTAGACCAGGCTACTCAGACCCCCATCCAGCCTAGTCTTAAGACTAAATCAGTGGAATTATTAGCTTTAAGTATTTTCATTTTCTTCCCCCCCCTAGGAATTTAAGAACTAGCTTTTATTTTCTGCACATTACCTTGCAAAGAGGTAAAGACATTTGAGAACAATCCCTGACAAAGGATCTTCATTTGACCCTACTGGTTCAGACTAAATTTTCAAAGGTAGTAAACTACAGAGCTAAGAAGATGTTTGATTTCTTATGTTCAGGTCAGTGGGGAAATAGAATGCCTATAGGTGTATGTAGAGAAGACTTTGAATAATGTTGTTGCTGGAAGACAAACTGGGAAATAAATGGCAATTTACTGTGATTTACCAAGATCATTACAATTTATTGCCATCAATAGCTGTCAATTTGTTGTAATATGAAATTTGTTGTAATATATATGTAATATGAACTATGAGACCATGCAGCTCAAGTTAAATGTTTATATTCTATTAAGTAATAATGATGAAAAATTTTTATTGCATATAATTGCAAATAACTTGACAAAGACATGGAAAACAAAGTGCCTACAACATAAGTTGTAATTTCAAGATGTTTTTCCTGTGCTTGTAAGCCATGATTTCATTAAAAAAAAAAAAAAAAAAAAATTCATTAAAAAAAAAAAAAAAAAAAAAAAAAACCCAAAAAAAAACCATACCTTGTCAATAAATATTATGGAGAGTTCTGCTAAAGACATCTGATAATTAATAAGGCACTGTTGTATGTAAATACTCAAAAGAGAAAAGACAGAAAAATTTAAAAGTAAAGAAGGAATAGAAATCTTTAAGAAAATCACACTGTGAAGCAGAAACCCAAACAACCACTCAAAGGAATTCTTTTATGAATGAACTCAAGAGAATAAGTTGATTACTATAACCATCTTATCATCATAAATGTTTATGTTCTTTAAAATAAAAGTACAGTTTTAATACTTTCATTCTGGCAGAAGTTTCATTCTGGCACTTCCATCGACACAAAAAAACCTGAGAAGAATAATTTAAACTCAGATCACTTGAACTGCCAAGGTGTGGGTAGAAATTCAAATGAGAACATCATTTGAGATTGCAGCCTTATGGAGGGGTCAAGTAGGGCTGATACATCTCTGTGYTCATGCTTCATCAGGTCACTACTATTGCTTGAGCTAATTCAATCATAACTCAAGGTAAAATCTTGGTACAAACCAGTTGCATAACAAGGACATCATGCTGACATTTTACATAATATTGCACAAGTGCATTCCTCCCAGAACATTGTATGCCATCAGAGTTGAGTAGGAAATTGGTTTTCTACACTGCCTAACTGTTCCATCTCAGAAATATTTGTATTCCATTATATATGAAAATAAAGTTCTTTAACATTTTTGTAAAAAACATAGTTCAAGATATATATTTCCTCCCACCTTTCTCCTCAGAGTCAAGTAGTCCAGGGCAGCACAATCTCCCAGAAATCAAATCAACCAAGAGTGAATCATCTAATCAGTGAGCTTGGAAGGGTTCTGTCATCTAGTTCAAGCTCTCTTCAGGCAAGTTTGGATACTAGTTTGTCTAAGACAGTGTCAAGTCCAGTTCTGGACCTATCAGTAGGATACTCCTCAGTTTTTCTGGACAACATGGTCCAATATCAAAACCACTCTCTCAGAAAGAAAAAGAAAATTTAAAATAGATAATAAATAAATTAATCCATTTAAAAGGTATTTAGTTGTGTTCAGATGAAATKTCATGTGTTTTAATAGTTAATATGTGCCTATTGCTTTTTGTCATGTCACTGAGCACTACTATGAAGAAACTGCTTCCATTATTAATGCTCCCCYGAGATGCATTTATATGCCTTGACAACCTCTCCCCAGAGCCTTCTCTTCTCCAGACTAAACAGTTCCAACTCTCAGCCTTCTCCTGTACATCACATTCTCAGTTTGCCTAATCATTTTCATGATTCTTTGCTGCAGTCATTTAATGATGCGTGTTTTTCATGTGGTGGGGCATCCAAAACAACACAGCACTCCAGATATGCTTTCACCAGGGCTGAGTAGAAGGAAAGGATAACTCTGCTTGACAAATGAGTAGACCTTTTACTAATAATATACAGCATCCTCTTAGCCTTTTTTGCCACAAAGACATACTGCTGGCTCATGCTAAACTTATTTACCAGGATGCTCAGGTACTTTTCTGTCCATCTTCTTTCCAGATGTCATCTTCCTGTGTGTACTTTGAGTAGTTTGGTGTTTTTCCTCTTGTTTGTTATCAGGTCCCCTGTCCCTGATGTGCCCTGATAGCAGCAGGCCCACATTTTCYCTAGTCTTTCTTTCATTCCTGATATACCTGTAGAAGCTTTTCCTTTCCTGTTGTCCTTTGTATTTTACAACAGAATGTGAACTTTGCTTTCCTTATTCCATCTTTGTGTGCTTAAACAGTATTCCTGTATTTTGTCTTGCCCCTGCCTTCACTTCTTGCATGCTTCCTTTTAATATTTGAGCTTTTTCAGGAGCTCAGGAGCTCTTTCTTACATGCAGACCCCCTCCAGCTGCACTGTTTTCGAGCTTAGAGAAGGTGATCCTTGAAAAAAAGCAGCTCTCCTGGTCCACTGCTCTCACCAGGACTGAATCTCATTTCCAGGAGACCCCTTAACAGGCCAAAGCCTACTCTCTAGGAGCTGTGATTTTGCTATTTCTCTCTTCTTCCACTCATGATCCTGAAACTCCACACATCCCACAGTCTTTGCAGCCTAGGCTGTCACCCTCATATAACTCCTCTAAAGGTCTCCTTGTTTAAATATCAGGTCCACTTGAGAGCTTGTCCTTGTTGATTCCTTGATTACCCACATCAGAAGTTGTCATCAAGGCACTGCAGAAGTCTCCAAGGTTGAATGTGCCTTGTTATGGGGTCCTTCCATAGGACTAACACCTGTAAACATGAGTTTTTTTCCAGTTTGTCTTGGGTGTGCTGCCTTTTTTTGACAAGGACATCTGCAGAAGAYCCCGACCACAACACCACAGATGTTGGTCTGTCCACTAACCCCAGCCCATGAGCTTTCAGCTGGCTCATCACCTCACCATATGCGGAGCTCCTTTCCTTGTTTCCTGCTGCTCTGTTAAATAAAAGACAACTTTCCTTCTTAAAGAGCCAGTATTGATCCATCACAGCACTCCAGTCATAAAACACCACGAATTCACTCCCCTGCTGTCCTCTCCAGAAGGTTTTCACTAAAGTATTGGCTCTACTGGGGTAGATCTCTCTCAATTTCTCCTATTGAAACAGATCATTACCTACAACTAATTACTCCTGAGGTGGGTGAGAAGAGACTCTTCATCTACATAGATAAGTTGCAGGCTAGTTCTTGTTCAAATTAAATATAAGCCAGAACAGCACAATGCATGTGGAGAGAAAAGCAAGGAATTGAATTATTCTAATGAGAAATCCAGTTCTGTATCCAGGGTAATCTTCAGTAAATGACTCATCAAGTCTTGTCTACATTATGGGAAGTTTCAATCTTCACGAATTGTTTTATTTTCTAATGATAAAAGTAAAATAAAAATCCCCCCAAACACTTTATGGGGCATTGGAAAAACAAGCTGGTGGGGTCAGTGTCTATACTAATGAAACAATCTCATAATGCCGGACATGCTCTGATGCAGAGYGAATTAGCCAGTTTTGAATTTGCCTCTAATGACCCAGAAAGAGAGGAGTGATCTCCAAAATGTTGCATAAAGCAGCAGCAACTACAATAAGACTCACAAGGGGTGATATTTCAGCATCTACTTACTGCAGTAGAAATTTCTACAAGGAAAAAAAGTACTTCTTTTTTCATGTTTTTTAGTAGAATTCCATGATGAAGAATGCTATACTGATCATTAGAATCAATTTTCTAAGAGGAAGTCAACTCAGATAATCTGCTTAATTTGTCATAAAGTGGTCTGAAACATTTTGAAGTTCTGGCATACTGAGTTTTGGTATTAAAACAAACATAAAATTTGGTTCATTTAAGAATGCACTGCAGGAGCTGGTCATTCAGGATGTTTGTTAAGTGGGAGATGTGATAGAGCAATAGAATGATACAGGGAATGTTTCACTGAGTACCATTATGGTGGGCAAATCCAGTCGGCTCCTTCTGCTATGGAAGCAGAAAGAACATTGCACAGTCACAAAACTGCAACTTCCATCACAAGATGGGGTGGAATGAGCTGGACCAGCGTACAGGTTTGCAGGCACCAATAAGCCYTGTCTCTACCATGATATAATGCCTTTTTTAGAGGCCAAAGCAGAGAGGGGAAATAAAGAAGAGGTAGCAAATATCACACATTATTACTCGAGTTTTGTGCAACTTGGGGATGGCAGCATTTTATGGAGGCTGTCTGGCTTATGGTGGGGAATCCTTCATTTCCAGCACCTCTTCCTTGCTTTCTAGCCTTGTCTAGTCACTCAGCACTGGAAAAGGCAGGGGATAGAAGAGAAGAAAAGGGATTTCTCCATGTGATATGTAATCATGCATCAGAGGAGAGCTTCATGAATCCTCTAGTGAAAGAAAGATTCAGCTGTTACATATTAGACTAAGTGATTCAGCTCAATATGACTCCAAGTAATACGGCTGCTCTGTCTTATCAAGGTACTAAAATTTGTCATCATTTTATGTCATAATGCTTTAATATTTGCATTAGACTACAAAAATGCTTTTATATCTCTGAGTATCCACTGGCAAAAGTASTGGGCTTTTTAAAGATCATTTATAGTCATTTTCTGTATAATCTCATTTCTTTGCAGTAGCATAGAAATTCTGCTAGCCCATCTCCTTGGGCATCCATGTGTGTGTCATGCTTYTTTTTGTTTCTAATTCATATTTTCTTCAGAGAACCCCTAAAACTAAATTGAATCTGTCTATCTCTGCTGAAAATATATATAATTTTTCTCTACTACAAATCTGTTCACATGTCTTGTGCTGGTGCTCTGAATTCTGGAGCAGCGTAACAGATGACTCATCATCAGCTATCAGTCATTTTCATCAATTCACTTACTGAATTTTGAGGTTCTTTATTAGAAGTTTACACTTTACCTCCCATTTAAACTTTATTCATATTTTGGTTTATTTCTAATGTATTTATTCTGTTTCCATTATTAAACCATAATAGTTCAGTGAAACTTGAATTGCAACATAAAATCACTAATGTTGAAAGTTATTACTGTTTATGTATGCAAGCCAAATCATTCACCTTGCATGTTTTGAATGCATTCAGGATGCAGCACTCACAAGATACTCATATCACCCACCAGGTGATACTGCTGTTTCTTCTGTATTTATGGTCATCTATTGACTTTTTTTCTAYGGAGAATGGTCTTCTTTGTTCTAAAACTGCAACAGTGTACAAGCACCTTTACTTTTGTCAATTTGTTTAATATTGCCCTTTATGCAAATAAAACCCCCATAAACTTGAATTTCCTGACCTTGATTTAACAGTTTATGAAAGAATATTTTCAGGCCTTTGGCCCTGTCTTGAGTAAAAATCAATTACATTCCTTCTGCACAGCTTTAGAGACATAGTTCCATAGTTCCTTCCCAGTTCCCATAGTAAATATTCTTGTGGGAGTAAGTCTTATACACCCAAAATTATTTTGTCATATATTAGTGGATTCCTCAAATTAGCAAAATTACAGCTTATTGACACTGTTTGAAATTTCTGACATTTCAGAAAATAATTTATTTTCACTATTATCTTTTGTGAAAAGTTCCTCTCTTCATCATTACACTCTTTCAAGGTTATGCAATTTATGGCTTAGGAGTTTTCATGCCTGCTCTTTGCTTGGTTTCAAACAGACTACTGCAACTTTGTTTCTAATAAGAGAACTAAACATAATAATCCTTTTTTTCTTTCCTGTGCAATAATACTAATTCATTATAGATTCAATCTTTTCTAAAATACTTCTAATAACTATTTAATTTGTTTAAAGTGGTCTAATTAATTTTGTTTAACTGTTTCAATGTACATTTCAGGTTTTCATTTGTTCTGCAACCTTTCATCCTCAGACTGCTTCCATACAAATTATGACAATATGGGACACCCCAAAGCATCTCTAAATGCTGAATAGATAATTTTATATTAAAATATACATTYTTTTTTTCTACATTCAACAGCATTTTTATGTTACTGGGGACATTTTTATGAAGAAGAAGTTGAAATCTGATTAATTTTTATTTTTAGTTTTTCTTTAGAAGAACAAACAGCAAGGGTTACTGATTTTTAATTTAATACATTTATCCCTTAAATCTTTTCCAAACCCTGACAGTTCTTATCATTAGTCTGTGTGTACTTTCTTCACTTATGATCTACTCTGTAATACTAGCAGTAATAACTTACTACAGAAAAATCTTTAAAACCAAATAATGTATTCCTGGCATTGCTGTTTCTGGCCTTTCTATAAGACCTGTGACTCACAGAGAAAAGATTTGCAGCTTTAAATGTGCTCCCAAAAGAGTGTTCAACAAGATGAAGGGCTGGATCCTTCTCTTGGGTCACAACAGCCCCATATGCGACACTACACCTTTGGGACAACAGTGCTGCAAAGCTGCCCAGGGGAAAAGGACCTGKGSGTGCTGTGRCAGCAGCTGAACATGARCCAGGGTGTGCCCAGGTGGCCAAGAAGGCCAATGGCATCCTGGCCTGGATCAGCAATGGTGTGGCCAGCAGGAGCAGGGCAGGGATTGTCCCCCTGTCCTGGGCACTGCTGAGGCCACACCTCGAGGGCTGTGTCCAGTTCTGGGCCCCTCCCTGCAGGAAGGAACTGAGGGGCTGCAGCGAGTCCAGAGAAGGGCAACAGAGCTGGGGAAGGGTCTGGAGCACAAATCCTGTGAGGAGCAGCTGAGGGAGCTGGGGGTGTTCATCCTGGAGAAAAGGAGGCTCAGAGTGACCTCATGGCTCTCTGAACTGCCTGAGAGGAGACTGTAAGGGGTTGGTCTCTTCTCCCAATTAACAGGCAATAGGGTGTAAGATTAGATGGCCTCAAGCTGTGCCAGAGGAGTATTAGATTGGATATCAGGAAAATTTCTTCATGGAAAGGATTGTCAAGCATTGAACCAGGCTGCTCAGGGAAGTGGTAAAATCACAATCAATGGAGGTACTTAAGAGAGGCATTTATATATGTGGCATTTAGGGACATGAGTTAGTGCTGAACTCAGTAGTGTTAGGTTTACAATTTGGCTTAATTATCTTAAAGGTCTTTTGTAACCTAAATGATTCTATGTTTTGCCCTTCTTTAAACATAGTTTGAGGCATAACTCCTGTAGTTCTGTCATTTTTTTTTTCCTCACAGTAATAGCAGTACATTAAGAGCTATTTCAGTTAGAATAGAAATAAACCAGGAGGAAGATTATGTTATGGAAATGGCAAGATATTTTTCCTAGGCTCATCTGAGATTTGATAAGGGGGATTATTTAAATTAAAGATTGACTAACACTGAGACATAGAAATATAATTTTCCTATTTCATAGCCTAAGAGTTCGACTGTAGCTGCTCATATATTTGTAGCTGCTCATATTCTCTCTCATAGGTGAATATGATTTGTCTATAATTCATACAAACACATAGAAAAAATAGGGGGGGGGGGGGGGGGGGGAACCAGAAGGAAATATATATGGCAAATGTAATTTACTTTTTTTTAAAAAATGTGTACTATGTTTATCAAACAAATGAATTAGTGTTATTTCTACCTCAGACCAGATTTGAAGCTAACTATTGTTAGCTAGCTGATCTGTTTAGGTCTGATTAGTGGTCAGCAATAAAAACAAAAAAGTATCAGAAGGAGGCAGAGAAAAACCCTTGTAAAACTTAGAGCAAAGGAAATCTGATCCCTATAAAATTCTACCTAATCCTATTAAAATAATTCTTAAGCACAGAAACATGAAGTTTTGTGTCCTTCTCAAGTTTTCTTTCATTCTACTTCTTCAGCATTAATTGTTATAATTTCAGATATTATTCCATATCTATACAAAAAATAATCCATTTATAATCCAAGTATATCCTTTTGTAATGCAAGTCCCAGGTATTTAATAGGTTTTTAGAACATGAGATAATCAATAGTTCAAGTGAYAGCTCCTGGTCAAGATCTCAGTGAATGTCTCCAATTTGAATCACTTATTCACACAGCATGCATATTTTTAAATACATCTGTGCAGCTTCAAGAATTACCAGCCCAAGATCAATTCTGTGTTTCTAACTACTTTCAAATTTAGACTGATTTTTAAAAGCTAAGAATTAATTGTTAAAGTATTCTATTTTCACAGGAATCATGATCAATGATAAAGCTATAGGCTGGCTCACT
Organism: Malurus melanocephalus; assembly: GCF_030028575.1. Taxonomy (NCBI): domain Eukaryota; kingdom Metazoa; phylum Chordata; class Aves; order Passeriformes; family Maluridae; genus Malurus; species Malurus melanocephalus. The sequence goes on along the minus strand of NW_026623250.1, from coordinate 2,393,092 downwards.
GGATTGCACTGCCATGGAATCCAAGCTGGAAACACTCCTGGAGAATCTGCTGACCTGCCAGATTTCAGGGGTAGTTTTGACAGTTACCATGCCCTTGATATGATTTTGCTYTACTCCTCAAATCTTTGCCAAACTTTTTGGAGAACAAGTTTTATGAGGAGCATGTGAGAGATTTGGGGTTGTTTAGACTGGAGAAAAGGAGGCTCAGAGGAGCTCTAATTCCTCTCTGCAACTACCTGAAGGGAGGAGGGTGTAGTGAGGTCTTGTTCTGTATTTTCTCCCGGGTAACAGTGACAGGACAAGAGTAAATGGCCTGAAGTTGCACCAAGGAAGGTTTAGATTGGATACKAAGAAAAACTTCTGCATTGAAAAGGTGATGGAACAAGCTGACCAGGGAACTGGTGGAATCATTGTCCCTGGAAGCATACCAAAAACACAGAGATGTGGTGCTTAGGGATATGGTTTAGTTATGATTCCATTATTATATTCCACTAGAAAAAATTGCCTCATTGCACTCTGAACGTAAACCACTATGTACTATTTTTGGGAAAGTTCATTCATGGATTAGCACTCATTTCCTGGTATATCCACAATAAGAGAGAAAAATATTAATCTGTAATGCCCCAATYGATTTTCTTAGATGTTCATGTAATTATTTAGTGCCCTTTAAGATCTCTAAGTAATTCAGTAAACTTAAGAGGAACTAAAATGCCTTAGGAAAAAATCAGATACTTCCACCTAAGGAATCTCCTGTTGTGAAGATAGGACCACAGGAGTTAATATTTCTGCTTAAAATCCCCTAATGCTAACTACACAATTCAGTAAGTATTTCAGCATTAATGAACTGGAACAAAATGTATTTTTAAGGAATAATTGTGTCAGCCTACTGATATATCACAGGTTTCCTATAAATTCCCATGAAGTTCACRAAGATATAATAGAAATTCACACAGAAAATGATAGCCATGCTAAAACTGTAACAGGAGACTGGATGAAACACAGAAGTCCCAGGCTGCTGAACATTTACTTTGAATTTGAGCATTAAAGTTTATTTGGCATGTCGAATCATTTGCTGCTGTGAGGGCCCCCATAGAGAACTGTATCATTAGGAAAGCTAACACTGCAAGAAGTTAACATCTCTGTTATCAGTTTCCATCTCAAGATCTTGATGTTTGAGGCTTAGGACACGTACACTACATGTGACTAAAAATATTTGGCTCTAAGTAATTTGTTTTTCCTCATGTATGGGATAGTGAGGTTCCTGTACATTCTAAAGGTTAAACTATTTCTAAATGAATAATTAGCAATTTTATTACTTGCTACTTTTATGACAAAAAATAATAAGATTTTCTGCGAAATTGTATAATTTGCAGTGATTGATAGAAGCTGACCTCTGCAAATAAAAGGGCTTTTGGGTGAAAAAAAGCATGATGCATACAAAATATATACTTTAACTCCATAAGACAATAATGTCTTCATTGGAGCCAACATATCATTTTGATCAAATTAACAGGTGTTTACAAATATATTACAGAGCTTAATTTCTGCCCTGTGCATACTTCCCCTTCTTAATTTTCAGTTCCCTCGTGCAAAGACTTTTATAACATCAAGAAGCAAACAGAATTCACTTCAGTTTTTACCTGCATAATGTCTACAGCTCTTTCCATGTATCATGAGCAGTACTGGATTTATGTGCTGCAGTGTAAGCATATGTCAGAATAGTAGACATATTTTACACGTTTTTCCTCCATTTATGCACAGGACAATAAGGCTCTCATATGCTCTCAGCCATGCAATTACCCACCAAGATGCCCRAAACAACACTGGGCTATCTCAAACTATGTCATATTTTTTTTTAACCTTATGATACTGTCCAAATAATGAGATCCAACAAAAAAAAAAAAATTAAAAGTTCTTTGAGCCAGGCAAAACAACTAAGGTGATATATAAGCATTTGTACTGTTGAACAGAAATTGGTCTGGCAAGCACCTCTTCAATTCTAGTGAACTGAAGCTGGTGAAAAGGCTAGAAGATATGTCTCAGGAGGAGTAGTTCAGGATTTAGAGTTTGTCTTTTTGGAGAGAAGCAGACAGAAGTGTGACCTCATGGCTCCCTGCAGCTTTYTGAGCAGGAGAGGTGAAGAGGGAGGTGCTGATCTCCTGACCTCGGTATCCAATGATGGGACACATAGGAATGGTTCACAGCCAAGGCACAGAGGTTTAGACCAGACATTAGAAAGCATTTATTTACCAAGAGGGTGTCAAAACCCTGGAACAGGCTTGCTAGAGAGGAGGTCAATGCCCCCATCCTGTCAGCGTTTGAGTCATTTGGACAACAAATGCAAAGGGCAACGTGTCTTAGCCCTGTAGGTTTTGCTCAACCCTGAAGTGGTCAGGCAGTTGCACTGGATGAATGTTGTAGGTCTCTTCAAATTATTCCCATTCTRTCATATTCTAATTCAGGAGCTGATCTAGGGTTCTGAGTTTGCATTTTATATTCATGTACCACAAGGACTTATGTAAAAATTAATCTTGTGTCGCCAGAGAAAAATTTGGAAGTATATTCCATTTTTGCCTTGGCTTTTTGGTTTTTTGGCAGTTTTTTCTTGTTTCTGTCTTTCTGTTTGGGTTTATTTGTYTGTTTGTTTGTTTGTCTGGGTTTTCTTTTCATTTTTAATTTTTGGTTTTTGGAGTGTTTTTGGTTCTGTGATTGAGTGAGTGAGTGTTGATTTTTTTAATGCAGAAGAATGATGGCTTCATTAAACATAAGGACATTTTTTTTTTTTTTTGATTAATTACCTTCTGGAAAGAAAAAAAAAATTGGAAAAGCCTAAAGATGAGGGGATACAAGTCCAAAGCAGGGAGTAGGGTTTTGCAGTGTGTTCTGGTTTGAACGAACTCWAATGGGAGCAAAACACTCCCAAGTTCCAGCAAACCTCCCCCCTCTCCTTTCCCCACCCGGGTCCCAGAGACACTTTTCCACAGAGAGGAAAAGTGAAAAGAAAAGGGAAAAAAATATTTATTTAAAATTATAAAAACAAAAAGAAAAACCTGTGGAATCAGCTGTTATACCCCAAAGCCTTTCTCTTCCCTCCTGGGACTAGCTTCCCCTCCGGGGCCCCCAGAGGGGATTGGACAGAGTCTCTCTCCGGTGGTTCACTGAAGGATCTTTCTTGCCTGTCATGCCACGGGAAAAAAAAAAAATCCTCCACTTCTCAGATGATGAAAACCAAAATTTGAGGAAAAACAAGTGCAAAGAAAGGGAGAAAAAAGGAGCAGTCCCAGGAAGAGCAGGCAGCTTCTTTTCCGATGCTGATCCCAAGAGAGAGAGCCTCCCAAGAAAAAAAAACGTGTGTGTCTTGTGCCTTTCCCTCCCATTGTCCTTGAAGGGAGGAACATCACCAAACAAACCAGAGCAGTCTCGACTAGTGTATAGTTACAGAAGGGYTGTTTAACTTTCCTCTAACATAAGCAGATGATAGGAATACAATACTCAACCAACCTAGGACACAGTGWCAGGATAGCAAACCAAGTTATTTTCTATTTAGACAAACAGAAAACCTGTGGAAAAAAAAAAAAAGGAACCAATAATTGCTGCTGGCACAGCTTTCTTTACACCTCTTTTCTTAAGATGGCTTTAAATATGAAGCAACTGCTGATGCAACAAAGTGATTCTAGATCTGCTTTCTGTGACATAATAAAAGCTCAGAGAAAAGGTAGAAATTATATAAATTTGATGCAAAAACCTCAAGTAGTTSAGAATGAAAGTGTGAAAGAGTTGTGCTTAGCTTCTTTGCAAAATAAAAATGTGTTTGTACAAATACACACCAGCAAAGACACTAATTTCTAGTTACTACTATTTTATCAGTATTCTTGACAAAACTAGACCCTTGATTTCTAAGTGTTGCTTCTGCTTGGATATAAMACACAAACCAGAAATCTACATTGTACTTCACAGATAAAGACTATATTATCAGTTTGCAGGTCACTGTTTCACCATTAAGTAAAATACTTTAAGTATATGTTTGAAGGTGAGAGGAAACTCTTTTGTCCTCTAACTGCAACATACACCACAGCATAGTGATAACCACCCTGCATAAAACTGAAACATCCCATTCTGCCTCTGTTTTTCTGTGCTGTTTTCCAGTAAACTACCAGATCTATGGTACTTTTGGTACATTTGTATGCTTTTATAAATAAAGTAGCTGATTTTAAATAATGCAGTTTTCTTATATCTGCAATTGAGAATTGGAGTATGTTAAGTTTATAATATTGGCATTTTTCTTACATAYATACTGCTATGAGTCACTTGGGCCCTCTTCTTTTACATGAGCTACATCTTGTGTGAATTCTCTTTGCTGTACTACCACATTGCTACTGAGGGTTGTGACAAGATTATCAAATATGTGATACATCCCATTGGGTAATAAAATAATTTAGCAACTACAAATGAATCATTAGTAGCTGTTTAAAACCACAGTTCTCCACCTGGCCTCATGTTCCTTTAGGGAACAGTTCTACCCACAGCCAATCCCAGTTAAATCTTGCAGACATGGTAAGACATGGTGACTGGCTGCTCTCTAACCAAAATTTGAGCATTGAGCTGTTTTAACCTCAGCCTCTATATTTCATATCTACTCAAGTTAAAACAAGGCATAGACATTGTAGCTAGGTCTGTTAGCCAGCCTTACATTTGTACAGCTACAGGACATTGCTAAGATCTGAGTGTGAAGAATTCTTGAAAACAAGATTTCAGATAGGCTTGACATGGATTCCACAGGCAAATGACATCATTTCAGCCTTTTTCAGAATACAGCCCAGCAAAAAGGCTATGCATGTCTTAAGATTGGAGCAACCAAAATACCTTAACTAACCACTGACACTTAGGAATTCTTGTCAGTCAATCTTTATGGCTCTTTTACACATCTTCTAAARTTTTCTGTCTTTCATCTCCCTTTTCCTGCTTCCTAAGTTTTAACCAACTATCTTTTTTATAATATTGTCTTTTATCCCGAAGTAAGTACATGCAAGTCAGAAGCCAAAAGGAAACCTCCAATTTACATTTTCCTACCCCAAAAGATTATTCTAATTCTTTTAGTCGTCCATTAAAGGTGAAAATAGAACTTATGTGTGGAATTTTTGGCACAACATTAATAATGTATGTTTCTTTAAAATATTATTTTCAAGGTCATTCATAAAATGGTACTGAATTTCAGGTKCTTAATAAAATCTGTTTGAGCAGGTGCAGTGACAGATTGATTCAATTTTTGTTTAGTATGTCCTGCACAATTGCTGTCAAACACAGCAAAATTAACCCACTGCACTTACAATTTTAATTAATTTATTCATGCACTAAATAATTAAAAATGTGATCAGGTTTTCAATTAAAAATATTACTATTCTGACTAAAACATTACACATAGCCACTTGATGCAGAATTAGAAGTTAAAGGCCACATTTATTTTTCTAACACAAGCAAGAGTATTCTGACACAAGCAGGACACTGTTTCACCATAAACTAAAATATTTCAAGTGTATGATGGCATAAATTAAAATAATATATCACACAGAAGGATTTGTGTCTGTTTAAACAATTAACAATCTAGAAAGTGCAGCAGTAACATAAGAGAAAAATCTTCCCAAACTGTTTTCATGATATGGTAAATAGAGACCTGTTTAATGCTTCCACCAACTAATAGCAAAGTATGCGTTCAGTACCTCTTCCAGAAAATGAAATCTTGTAGGACTGGTAACCTATTAGACTGCAATTTGCTTTTAAGGCATGAATAGAGTGCTTTGGTCAAAAGTTTTCTTTTCATTCTAACTAGACCTTCACTTTCTGGCTCAAGAGCAGAAGGCCAGGGGGGAGTCACTCTTGAGTACCTGCAAATGAGTGCAAAGGACACTCATCAACACCCCCACTCAGAGGTTTAAGCCAAGCTGCTGCTCAAATTTCTATCATGCTCTGAGTCATGTATTAAAAAGAAATAGTAGACAGCTGTCACAAAGCACTGAATAGACATTATGGTAGAAAGATTACCTATTTTAATTTCCACCGAGTACAGATTTTTTTTTTTGCCAAATGATAGTAGAATAAAAAGCAAGATGTAAGTCCTTAGCTTCTATGAACTGAAAAGAACTGTTGTGTGTCTTCACAGTAAATGCTTTCCTTTTTTTGGTTGCTTTGCCARTTCATTTTCTAAGTGTGTTTTTCTGATCCTTGTTTCCTTTCAACTGTACATATCAATAAGGTAAATACTTGAAGGAAAGCCCATAGCTCCTTATGCARGCAACCCAGAGCAGAGTGGGATAAAACAATGTGAATGTAATGCTTATTAGGATGCCCTTAGACTGCACCATTGTGAACAGATGTTTTGCCTCTGTACACAAGGAGCATGTAATCTGCCTTCCCAAAATATAGTAGCACCCACAGAATAACACACCTGCACATACATGCTTACATCCTGCATAGAAAAGGTTGAATTCACACTAGTTTGAAGATATATTTTAAATGCTCATCTTTTACAACTTGATGTTACAAAAGTGCATTTACTGCCTTTACCTTCCTATGCTTTCTGAATGTCAGAGGAGCTAACACTGACATTTCCTTCTCATCAATTACAGAAGCTAGTTGAATTAAGCAAGTGTCTTTTTAAAAGTACCAAACAAGTGAACAACAAAACACAACACTTTTAAAAAAATAAGTCAATTCTTTTATGTTGGAAAAAGTGCATAGTTGTACAAGTAAAAAATGAAATCATTTATATCAAAAACTTCATAAGCAACATTTACAGAACTTAACTTTTGTTCTAGACTAGCTTTTAGACCAGTATATTTGGGATTGTGCRTATACTCAAGGGTAGCCCAAAATACTGAAAAAAGTACTATGAAGAAAGGTGTACAAAGCTGTTGTGGAGGCCCACTACATGGCATCAAATCCTGAAAGAACCGAGAGCAGTCCAAGAAAGCTGGAATCTCAGAGGAACAGAGCCGAGTGGAAACAAAATTTCTGTGGTGGATAAATCATGTCCCATGTAGCACTGAAATTTTAGGTAGGCCAAATAAACCATTAATTCAGGTGGAGCCAAATTCCAGAGAAGGATAAAGTAATGAAATTAGAAGGACACGTTAATCTCCATAACTATTCCCCTGAGGTTAACTAAGCAAAATCTTAGTTTACTTTGTTATTTCAAAGTGAATTAGTACCAGCTGAAGCGGCACAAGGCCTCTCAGTTGGTCAGACCATATTACTAACAATGCCCTGGTTGTTGGTTGACTCCCCATATGGGCCATTTACTTTAAAGTGGAACTTGATGATCCTTGGGGGTCCCTTCCAACTCAGAATATTTCATAGCTCATGTCTGTAACTCTGTAAAACACATGAGAAAATCAACCAATTTATTCTCTCTTTTCTAATCATATCCATGGAGGAAGACCTCTCTTCAAAATGGTCACCCATTCCCATTCCTGGTTGATGGGAAAGGGAGAAAGATTTCACATTCCCCAATCATTTCTTTAGACTTGGGGAGCTCTTTTTTTTTTTGTCTTCCCTCTGCTAAAACACATCCAAAGAAACCATAACTTTTGCTTCCTCAGAGAGCATACTCTATTCCAATAGGAGGGTGCACAAYACATGTTATGTTCACTTGGCTATGAAAATAGTTGAATTTAGCCTCCATTACTGTTTTCAAATGAGCAACTATTACAACAGATACAATTTAGACTCCAATCCATCTAATACAGTTTTATTATATTAATTTCCTTTTATTTTACTCTGTGCTGAAAATGGTGCAGGGGGTTGACAGTGGGGATGACATTCCTATGAGTTTTAGAATGACTATTTCATTTCTTGGTGAAACAGTGTGGTATGAGCTCACCATTGGTCCTCAAATAATATTCCCTGATGCAACATCATACAGTACAGTAATAAGATGTGAAAGCTACTCTTCCTGTTTCTCAAGATGCAGAGGGAAAACTGGACCACCAGTTTGTCGAACTGGGAAGAACATCTAAACAAAGTTATCTCTCCTCCACTTACATCCACTCCTCTTGCTGAAAATCTTAAGTTATAATATCTTGTCTTCATGCTAAGGTTGTGAAATGCACTCTTGGAATTTCAGCTAATAAATTTTCTTTAGCAACATCCATGTTAATTTATGCAATCTAGTTTATGTTGTATTTGTACATAYATGTGYATGTATGTAATAATTACAGTGGGAATAGCATCTGGGCATAACGGTACTGGAATGCAGAATTTAGAATTGAGCTCATAACAATTTCTGTTAGTGAATCAGCTTCTGCACAGGAAATTCCTAGCAGAAATTCCATGTCTCATGTGATGAGCTGTGGTCTTCTGTCTCTGTGATGCCATAATATAACCCATTATGATGTATGGTTCTTTGTATATCACCATGGTTTTACAACTATGACTATAAAAGAGCTTGTATGTGGCAAAGATTTCTGAAATCTGAAGAGAGATTTAGTGGAGTAGAATGTACTTCAGGTATTTATGAAAAATTTCAATATGCAGATTCTACCTCTTTTTGCCTGTGTTATTGCTTATATTATAAATTTACATATATTTAGAAATCTGAAAACTAAGATTATATAGTAAGGGCAGAAAAAAAATCAGATACTGAAAACATTTTATTTCTAATCCCAAACACTTTCAAAATTAAATGAATCTTTGCCTAGTAGATCAATTTCTGTAGCAGCCAAACAGAGTGAAAACTCAAAACCAAACAATTCTTTTAGTTTCATAGAACATTAGATTRACACAAGTGAACACCATTTCACAATTAACAAGTTCTTATCAAGGGTTTAGATATTACTAAAAATCCATTAGTAAATTGGTGAAAATCTGAAGGCTATTTCAGTTAAATTGCAGAAGACACACTGGTTGGCAAAGGTGTCAAATAACAACAAGGGCTTTTCCAAATGTATCAATTACAAGAGGACAGCAAAGGATGACGCAGACCTGTAACTAAATGGGGGACAAAGAACTGCGGTGACAGAGGACACAGCGAAGGCAGAGTTACTGAATGCCTTCTTTGCATTGATCTTTACTGGCCATACCAGCCCTAAGGCGTTGACCTGGGTCTCTCTGACCCACAAGTACAGGGTAAAGGAATGTTGGAAGGAGGATTTTCCCTTGGTCAAGGAGGATGGATTCTGAGAACACCTGGGCAAACTGGRCATCATCAAGTCCCTGACAGAATGTGTCCACGAGTGCTGAGAGACGTGGTGCACACCAYAGTAAGGCCACTCATCATCTTTGGAAGGCTGTGGTGATCAGAAGTGCTGAGGACTGACTGGAAGAAAGCATATGTCACCCCAAAAGAGCAAGGAGAACAGAGGGCCCTAATTTCAGTCAACCTCTCCTCAATCCCTGGAAATCTCCATGGATGATAAGATGATCAGGAATAGTCAGAATGGATTCACTGAAGATAAATTATGCTTGACCAACCTGATTGATTTCTCTGATGAAATAACTCCCTGGATGGAGGAGGGAAGAGCACTGGAACCTTGACTTCAGCAAAACTTTTGACACTGTCTCTCACAACATCCTTGTAGGAAAACTCAGGAGGTGTGGACTGGATGAGTGGACAGTGAGGTGACTTGAGAAC
>NW_026623250.1:2360090-2383080 GCF_030028575.1 Malurus melanocephalus | reverse complement strand
GAGAGGGACTGGGTGCACAACAGGCTGTCCATGAGCCAGCAGAGTGTCCTGGTGGCCAGGAAGGCCAATGGTGTCCAGAGGGGCATTGGGAAGAGCATTCCAGCAGATCATGGAAGGTGATTCTGTCCCTCTGCTCAGCCCTGCTGAGGCCTCACCTGGAATGCTCTGTCCAGTTCTGGGCTCCTCAGGACAAYAGAGACTCTGACTTCTCAGAACAATGGAGCTCCTGGGAAAGATCCAGCGGAGGACTACAAAGATGATGAAGGGACAGGAGCATCTCTGTTATAGGGAAAGGCCGGGGTAGCTGGGMCTGTTCAGCCTTGAGGAGAGATAACTGGGACAGGACCTGATCAATGTCTGTCAGTGTCTGACGGGAGGGTGTCAAGGGATGGAGCCAGGCCCTTCTCAGAGTTCCAGGGCAACAGGACAAGAGGCAATGGGCAGAAACTGATGCACAGAAAGTTCCACTTGAACATGAAGAAGAATATTTTTACTGTGCAGGTGACCTTGCACTGGAACAGATTGCCCAGAGGCTGTGGAGTCTCCCACACTGGAGATACTCAAGAATCATCTGGATGCAATCCTGTGCCATGTACTCTGGGATGGCCCTGCCTGAGCAGGGAGATTGGTCCAAATGATTCACTGTGTTCCCCTCCAAAGTTATGGGTTCTGGGAACCTGTGATGTAGTTTAAATTGATTTGAATTCCTTACTCTGAACATCTGTCTGTATTTCAGCATAGCAGCACCATCACATGCAAAAAATATAACAAAAACAATGAACTAACTTTCTACAGATAGAAATGCATCAAAGGCCATCAATAATCCCAGGCCATTTATCCCCGAGGATCTCAAAAAAACTCACATACTGATTCTATTCCTTCAAAATTAAACACTTCAGAGTATTTTATTACCTGATTTACAGAAGGAAATTGCTTTGACATAAACTAGTTCATATTTATCAAGTGAATGTAATGTCTACTTGGTATTTTTTTCATGGCAAATTAATTTTTATGGGAAATGAACATAATTCTGTCACATCAATTAGTGTACCATTTAAACAGGTGCATTGAGACCAGGATTTACACCACACTTACAGGCAGAGAAAACAGTCAGCACCATTAATCTAATTATCAACACATTGATACTCGCAATGTCCACTTTTCTTTTGCACAACTATCTGACAAAAAAAAAAGGTAACATGAAAAATCATATAACCTCTCTAGAAAGTAAGTTATCTGGTACAGCCCAAATTATCTAGGGAGTCAAAAATACTCTAACCAGTAAGAGATTAAAATATTTCAGTAAGTGTTCCCATGTTTTGAATATATACTTGATGCAATAAAAATGTCCTTCATTGAAAATTTTCTTTTTATTTACAATCAACTGCTAATGAAAGATCTCCTAATGTTCAGCAAAAGAGACAAAATTTGGTGTCTTGCTGTCTGAGAACATGATATAATGAAGATTAMAAAAAATACATAATAAATTTAATAAATAATTTAATAAAATTCTTAATTAAATGCTTAATAAATTTTAAAGACTAACACAATGTGCAACACAAAGGTTCATTCTACTGGTATATTTCAAAAATCCAATCATCACTTCCCCACATTAACTAATGAAAATATGTCTATCAAAACCTTCTCCAGTTGAACAATCTTTATAAAAACATCACCACAAAAGCTTTAACATCATTGGTTAAGTTCAACAGGATTCCCTGAGAAGCTCCTCTTTTCAAATAACAAAGTTTACATATATCTGAAGCAGAAAGGGGAGAAAAAAAAGGTATCCCAAAATCTGAAATAGTGAAATGAAATTTTTCCTAGAGAAATACAATGTAGAATATTTATATTTGTTCAACATTCCTTCAGTTGCAGAATATGCTGCGTTTATCATAGCTGCTTTTCAGGCTCAGGCCAAGGCAGGCAGACTGAGTGACAAATTGGATGACAGAGCTGGCTACATGTCTTACAAATTTAAAAAACACTTGGACAGATATCCAAAGATGAAATAGCTGCCAGCAGTTAAAAGTATTATTTCTCTTTACATCCTGCTTGCTGAGATTGCTACTCACAACACTGACATGTCAGCAGAAGGGAATTTGTGTTGGCACACAAATTGCTTCTATGCAAAATTCAGAGGCTTAAGCCATGGTTCTGATGGTCCTTTGAATTAATAATTTAAATATGGTAAAACTATTCCTTGTGCTGGGCATAATGCAGTACACTTGTCTCACAGAGATGTGCCAAGGGCCCCTGAGTCATAAATGARCACCATTCAAATACTTCAAGGGACTTTAGATATGTTGTTCTAAAAAGGTGAYAGGGCCAACAACACAGCTGAAGTGCCTCTACACCATTGGGTGCAATGTGGGCAACAAACAGGAGGGGCTGGAAGCCACTGTGCTGCTGGAAGCTGTGGACTTGTTGCCAGCTCTGAAAGTGGGTGTGGTGAATCCCATGACTGGAGTGTGGCTATTGATGGCTACTGGCTGTTCAGAAGGGTCAGGAAAGGCCCTCTGTGGGTTCCCCTCTACATCAAGGAACGAATGGATTGTGAAGGGCTCTCTCTGAAGCACGGCCACAAACAGGTCAGAAGTTCACGGGTGAGAATCAGAGATTGAGGGAACAGAGGGAATCTTGTGGGTGGTGTCTGTCAGAGGCTGCCTGAGCAAGGGGAGCCCATTGACAGCACCACCTTCGTGCTCCAGGCACAGGAAGCACTGAACTCAGCAGCTCTCATCCTGCTGGGGCACTTCAGCCCCAAAACATCTGCTGGAAGAGGAGCACGGTGAGCTGTGGGCAATCCAGGAGGCTGCTGGAATGGAGGGAGGATTCATTTCTTAGCCAGGTAATGACAGCCCTGACAGAGGGGATCTGTTTCTGGACCTGATGGTCACCAGGGCCAGTGAGCTGATGGGTGATGYCAGGGCTGGAGGCAGCCAGGGCTGCAGGGAGCATCACTGGTGGAGTGTCTGCATGAGGGGGAATRTGGGACCAGCAAATAGGTCAGGACCACGAACTGTAGGAAAGCAGAGTCCAGCTGTTCAGGGTGTCAGTCGGTAAGATGCTCTGGAAACTGCCTCAGGGAGAASGGAGCACAACATAGCTGGCAGATCTTTAAAGACATTTTTCCAAAAAGCACAGCACCTCTTCATTCACAGTAAGAAATCGGGAAAGGAAGGGAAGAGACTGATGTGCAAGAGTCCTGCTGGTTAACTAAAAGAGCAAGAATTCACAAGACAGGGCAGGTAACCTGGGAAGAGGATAGGAATGCTGCCTGGTTGTGTAGGGATGGGGTCAGCTAGACCAAAGCACAGCTGAGCTGAGCTTGACAAGGGACAAGAGAACAAGAAAGGCTTCTACAGGTATGTCAGCCAGGAAAGGCATGTTAAAGAAAGCACATCCTGCTGATGAACATGGCTGGCAAATTGGCAAAAATAAAGGAGGAGAAGGCTGAGGTACTGACAATCTCCCCTCCCACACCTCTTGAGTGGGTGAACCTCAAGGCGTGGGTTGAGGGAGCAAAGTCCCTCCTGTCCCTCTYGATGTAAATAGAGATCAGGTTTGTGACCACCTGAGGAACCTGAATGTACATAGGTCTACAGGACCCAATGAGATGGATCCCAGGGTCCTCAGGGAAATGGCTGCTGTAGTTGCCAAGMCACTTTCCATGATATTTGGTAAATCATGGCAATCAAGTGAAGTCCTGGGTGACATCTTCAAAAGGATGAAAGGAGGACCCTGGGAACTTCTGACCTGTCAGGGTCAGTTCTGTGCCTGCGAAGATCATGGAACAGATCCTCCTCGGAGCTGTGCTAAGGTACRTGGGGAACAGGGAGGTGATTTGAAGCAGCCAAGATGGCTTCACCAAGTGGAAGTCCTGCCTGACCAACCCAGTAGCCTTCTGTGATGGACTGACCAAATCAGTGGAAAAGGGAARGATTACAGATGTCATTTACCTGGATTTCTGTAAAGCCTTTGATATAGTCTCCCCCAACATCTTTCTCTCTAAATTTCATGAATGGGTACAGTAAAATCACATCTCTAGGAAAATGTTGGCAAGTAGAAATATGTTTGGGGGAAAAAAGCAGGGGGAGAGAACAGTAACAAGAGTATAATGAAATTCCATGCTTACAAATTTCATTAGAATAGATTGTATTTTTCAAGTCACTCAGTGAACAAATTACGTACTGAGTAATTGTGAAGATGCATTGGATAGACGTTCAATACAGAAGCAGTTCACAGTCAGCATTTGTATTTTTAACTTGAACTGTGTTACATAGACTAAAAAGCATGCTAAGTTCCTTTTGGGAAATATTGAAATTTTAATATCATTTAAGTTGATAGTTTTACGTTACAGTAAATAAATGTCCTGAGTATCTGTTGTTTCCTACTAATATGGAGATGTGGCTCATTTTTACATTGGCATGGAAATGAGTATGTTCTTCAAGAGCACAAAATAAATCCTTTAAAAAACAGGGTGAGTTGTGTCCACAGAAGGAATCCTTTATAACTTAAGGTATGTTGTCTCACTCTCTGCTCAAACAAGAGCTCTGAAMTGGARGCAAACATTCTTTTTATTATAATTTTAATTTTCTCCATGAAGGGTTTGAAAGAAATGAAAAATTAATTTGTACAGCATGATAAGGCAATTCAAGTGTAAGATTCCAGTCAGGCCTTGCAGACCAGATGGCTTTTAATTTTCTGGCAATGATGTTAATTGGAAGTCAGGATGTAAACTTCTTATTTTAATCAACTTTAGGCAACTGCGTTTTTTTCTAATGATAGAAACAGCTGCTCACTGGAAGCATCTCAGTATCAATATTACCTTGTACAGAACATACTAGCCAGGACGAGTAGAACTATAAACAATAATCTTAAGTTCTAGGCCACCTGTCACTCCTTTCAAGAGTCCAAARATGAAATTTTGGGGGTTAATGAATGTCTTATTTCTTCATTCTCCATTTATGAAACAAAATTTCTAAAAAACAAAAAAAACTATCATAMCATTGGTTCAGTCACTAAAATGTTAAGCCCCTAGTTCACCATTAAAAAAAAAAACAACTCAAAACTAAAGTCTCAGATCCCTCTTATACAGCAAATAGGTAAGTTTTTCTTTTTCTGGTATCATTTTAACAGAGTATACATAGGGAATATTATTTGTCATAGCAAGTGAATAATTTGTCTATTCTCCTTTTCAAATCAAAGGAAATATAAGGGGTCTATCTTGTGGTAAAAATCATGTTGTAGTATCAAATTAGGAATTATTTATAGAACAAAGAAAAACCAGGAGTGTACTTCAAAAGCTAGAAATACCCAATTAGGCTTAATTCCAGAAGTTTTTAATTGAAATACAGAAATTGAACAGCTTTGCTTACCTCCTATTTTTATCCTAGGAAGCTTGGAAAACCAGTAAAATTCTAGATTGACTAGCTGGATTATCTTCTTTGGCAAATTTTGCTTATTACTATGGTGATTAATGTAACATGGGACAAATATTTGTCATGTTTGCAAAAATGAACAGTATCATTGGAAGATGTACCTAGTTGATCCTCATGATATTTTCACTTGGGCCTAAGATTTTTTTTTCCCCTCCTGGTTTATTATTTTATATTTTTGTTACAGTAGTGAAAAGAACTCCCCATTCCTAAGAGCTCTAAAGTAAGCACTGAATATCACAGCATATGTAAAAYAGTGTTTTTGTAAGCATTAGCAAATATATTCTGTATTTCCTCAACATAGAGTATTTCTAATGCATGTTATCTTATAAAAACATCATGTATTGATGAAGWAATGAGGTTTCTTGGGATTAGCTTCAAAAAAATACCAGGCTGCAAGAGCACCGTGAAAGGAAGTGCCTATTTTCCTCTTCTTGGCACTCGTGGACTGGCATATGAAATGTGCTGGATCCAGCTTTAGGCTGACCCAGTGCAAGAGGGATAAAGACAAACTGGAGAGAGTCCAGCAGAGGGAACGCCACTGGTGTGGTCAGGGGCTGGAGAAAATGGCAATCAAAGGGGAGCCTGAGATAGATRGGCTGATTTRGCCTGGAAAAGAGAAGGCTCAGGCATGGGGAAAACTCATTTCAGACTTCCACAATCTTGAGAGTTGTTGAGAGAAGAGGGAGACTGATTCTTCCTGGAGTGCCCAGTGAAAGGTCAAAAGGCAACAATGGTAAATGGATAACTTGCTGGGAAAATGAGAGAAACTCTTCCCAGGAGGATGTCCAGCACTTGCATGGTGCTGCATGGAGTTGCAGGATTTTAAAAGTTTTGAATTTCAGAATTCATTGGGAAAAATATTTAGGCTAGAAATGTCTGCAACTTCTGATTTCAGTTTCAAATCATTCATTATGTTTTATCAATGCACTATAACTTCACCTCCAAACCATGTTTTGAAAGACAGCCTGGTCTGAAGCTTAGACTTTAAATGTGCCCCACATTTGACTTCCTAGACTTAAAACAGTGCTTATTTTTTCCTCAATGTAGATAGAGAAACCTGAGGTCAACAACCTGAATTCTCAGAAAATGTTTTATCAGCTTATGGATCAACCCTGTTKATCAATTTCATCATTATTTATCTGTTCTTGAGATGTTTTCTTTTCGAGCTATTTTAGATTGAAAAGTTTCAGTGAAGTTTTTCTGTAGGAAGTAATTACCTTTAGAACAGAATTATGTATTATTATGCTAGAAAATAACATTTGTGATTAACTACTGAATTGGTAGTTACCCTTTCCTTCCTCTCACTGAATAGTGCAAGAGTCAGGATCATTAAATTAAACATTAGACCTTTTCACTGGTTCTGGTATTATCACAGCATTATCACAGCTATCAGCTACTCATGACTCTTGACCACATTGATAAAAATAATGAAAATAGCATATTGTGGCATCTAACCTGTGCCTATCACAGCAGTTATTTAGATGGGCTGAACTGAAGTCTTTCTGGCAATCATTGGTGACAACTTCAATGTTACAGACAAGAGGTATGTTTGTTTCCACATACTTCAGACTAAATTATTTCTACTTTAATAYGTCTGTGTTCCATGACTTATTAACTACCTTAATTGTCATTTCACTTTATCCATTTATATCTTTTTGACACTCTCCTACATTCCTTGTTATCAGAACATCAGATACATAGCAACAGGATATTGAAATTTTGTCCTTATTAATGTCTAGAATCACTTTATTTGTGACTAGAGGCTTCAGTTACTGGCTCTGTCAACAGTTTTTACTCTAATTGTTTGCCATTCACTTCATATTGCCCTTCTTCTCAATCAGATTTAAAAAAAAATAAACCACTTTGATACAGGTATATGTTGACAAAGCTGCAGTGTGTGTTCGTAAGACAGCTAACTGCCAACTAGATTATGTCAAATKTCCTTCCTTTTTGTTAGCGAATGTCAGGTCTTCTGTGGTGCATTCACAACCCTCTATTAGGATTATAATATTATTCTAGCCAAGAGACAATACCAAAGATATTGACTGAAACTTCAAACTCATATCTGTGATAATAGAACTATATTTTTGTGTGTTTACACAATTCTTTTATAGGCTAATAACAATAGTTTTAAAAAGTAGTATGCTTTCAAGTCTTTTTTCCTACATTAAGTTTTCACTTACCATCTCTGACTTTCTGCTGGTTGGTAACTCAGATCCATTTTATTTCTTTTTTTAAACATGATATTACAAAATATTTGGATTGCAGATGAAACCAGAAAAAAAGTGTAGTAGTATTATAAGGGGGACTACTTTTATTCTGTAGGACTTGCTCATAGTGGATGACTAAAGTAATTCACATTAAAAATGTTCTGGAAGCGTCAGTCTGGGTTATTCCTGACTCAAGCAAAGGCAGACATGTTTGTGGAACTGCTTTTACTCAAAGGCATGATTGCACTTCATGGGTAATGAGGAAAGGTGGGGAAGTTCAATGTGTACCCCAAAGGGATTTGKTTTTGTATGACAATAGCCAATTAATTAAATTATATTCTGTTAATTGCTATAAAATACTATGTATTATGGCCTCTTGGAGCTAGGAGCACCCTTCTCCACCGCTACATATATGGAAATCTAAACCCATCTCTCTTTTGTTCGCTATATCAGTAGTGATTACTATAAAAATTACCCAGAATAATGAAGGATGAACTTTGAGCTCAAAGTCACTCAATGGAAGGAGATCAATGGACATTTATAGGGCTTACCCATGGACTTATGGAATGTATTTTCTTTGTAGAAGCTGATACTRCTGTATTTTGGAATTAATGTGAGAATAGGATGGATGATACACTGATGTTTTATTTGTTGCTAATTAATGCTTATGCTAAATCAAGGACTTTTTAGTGTCCCATGCTCTGCCTGTGAGCAGATACACAAGAAGCTGGGAGGGAGCATGGCCAAGGAAGCTGACCTGAACAGGACAGAGATATTCCATACCATGCAGYATCATGCCCAGTATATAAACTGGGGGAGGCTTGCCAGGAGGAGCCAATCACTGCTGGAGAATGGGCTGGGCATCAATCACCAAGTAGTGCAACCTTGTGTTGTCTATTACTTGTTTTTTCTGGGCATTTATTCCTCTCTCTCTCTCTCTGCTGTCTCACTTTTCATTACTCTTAGTAGTAAATATTAATGTCTTTCAATTATTAACCTATCCTTTTATCAACCCAGATGTTCGATATTTTTTCCCATTCTCCTCCCTAGGCTTCTGGAGTATGGGAAGAAGTGACCTAACAGCTGTGTGGCACTTAGTTGTCAGCAGGAGTTAAATCATGTTTGGGTTTGTACTGCAGTATTAAAATGGAAAACGAAAAAAATTCAAAACATCTTAGGGCTTTTCAAAGATTTTTTCTCATGCTCTCCTCTCTTGAATTCTCATATAAAGGGAGCAGCAGAAGAATTAGCAGTCCACTGAAGCACCAATACATTTGATTCTCAATATCAGCGAAGTAAGTAGTGATGTATTCACTCTCTATTGATGCTGCAGAAGCAGGCAAAATGACCAATAAAAGTGTAAAATTTCTGAGCACTTCTGGTAGTTTATTTTTCTTTTCTGAGCTAAGAGAAAACTCCAGCATCATTTCAGGCAAAGCCAGAAGAAATCACATGAATTAGATCAGATATATAAGTCCACTGTTTTATTGCATTCATAYATATGCAAGAAAGACAGATTTAGCACAATGTACAGAAATGCAATATCATTTCCATGTCTATTAGCACCACTTCAAAAAACCAAATAGTTTTGTTCCAATAAAGAAGTCATCATACTTTAATGCTGGCAGCAATCAGGAGCAACTAATCAGACTCTGGATAGCAACAGGATGCCTCTAGGAGGCACTGGTTATTTCAACTTCACCTACATAATATTAACATCAGTATCCTACTTCTTTACTAATAACAAATGTAGCATTTTTTAATTTATACATTTCTGTGGTAGCTGTGGTAACTTTTCTGGGGAAGTTGCAGTAGGCATTTTTAATATTCAGGATGCCTATTCTGATGTCTACTAAATGGTATAGCATGTGCATTACTCCAGCTTGGGCACCAAAACATTATTAATAACACTACATCCATGCACACATCTATGAGAAAGATAGATGAAATAACTATAAAARTTGCTTTTACAAATATGTTAGTCACTAGAAGTAAAATTCCATTGTCCCAGCATATATATTGTCATTAATTTATTATTTACCTTTTATGGACATATGTGTTGCTGTTCAAGAACACTGTGATGCCATTCAGCATTTGATAACTGCTCTTTTTTTTTTTTTTTTATACTTGACCCAAATATAGATGCTCTCAATTTGCAAGGAATCAAAGAAAACACAAAACAAAAATCAAGTAACTTTACTCAAGCAAAGTTTCTCAGCATTACTTTTTGCTCTGGAGAAAAAAATAACATTTCTGCATTGCTGGAGGAAACTATATAAAACCTGTTATTGTTTATACAGATGCAGGGTCATTAAGGAAATTAAAGTGGGTAGCATAACATATTCCAAAGATATTCCAAAGAGGACCTGAATTTGTCTTCCTAAATGAMAGCCAAACCCCAAACAATTTATTATCATCCAGTTTCTCTCTTTGCAAAGTAGAAGCAACATCATTTTCTCTGCAGAGTTATGGGTTCTGCAACACAAAAATTGTGTGCTAGACACTAATCCACAACACTTAGTTCAGCTCAGATTAGACTCTTGTTCATTGGAAASCAGCCCTGCATGAATCCATGCTAGTGAACTGGAGCTGAAAGTCTCTGTATCCAACAGCTTTCCGAGAATATTAAGTGTTATTATGCCTGTTTTAGCAATTTCTAGTCACATAGAATGTGCTAGTAAAAGAAATAAATTGCTGAATTTATCTGTGCAAATTATCATTTTTTGTGGTGATAAGGAAGAGAAACTTTATTCCCTCATCTCTTCACTCTGTTCCAGGTATTAAGGGCTATATTGAACTGACTTTCAGCACTAGACAGAAAAACTTTAGTCCTTCAGGCTTCACCAAGCATGAAAACAGCATTCTAGCACAAGCCTTGCCATTTTGTGCTACCATTGAATAACATAACACAATCTTGAAATCTCTACAAACTGCGCTTACAAATTGTTCGGGAACTAAAGTTGTTGAAATGCAACTTTATTTAAAGAAAATTGCCTCTATCATTTAACTTCATAACACTGAAAATTTATTGTATTCTTCTGATGACAATAATTTCTTATCTGGTCCTTGAGAGCTCAGTATAGATAAATATCACACAAACACCTCATAGTCTATTAAATGCTGTAACAATTTTTCTATCATTTCTATCAAAAGCTCCTAGGACAAGGATTCACATTTTACCAGGTAGATGCAGCTCTATATTTAAGTTATGCAATAGTTGAGGAATCAGATTTTTTCATGGATGGGATATCCAGGAAGAATTTGGCTGAACTGAGAGACCTTATCCTGAGATATCTTGCCTTTCCCTTCTTACTCTTTGCTGTGACAGGATCAATGGATCCACTTGTAGCTTTCCCTTTAACATGCTAACAGGCTGAAACATTTTTGAAAAAATATATTGTGTGTGTCACTCCCTTCTAATATGGGGTTGATTTTCTTCTGCTTTGTTTTAGTCATAACCTTCCTAGAAATAAATTGTGTTTTCATTATAAGCATTCTCATGTAAAGTCTATTCAGCCCTATTTCCTGGCTGCTATCCCGTGCTCTGACCTAGCTGCATTGTCCCCCTGCTCAGTGCTGAGACATTGTGACCCGAAACAGCAATTCAGGAAGTTACCATGCTGTACTCACCTCCTCTGTGTGCCCAGTGGCACTTCACCTTCCAAGGACTGTCCCAGGCAYGTTCCTGCCACTTACAAGGGAAGGGGGCGGGTAGGAATCATCACAAGTCTTAAGAGAAAAGTAAGATCCTCTCAAGAATGGCCTCCAATATAAAATTCTGCATGGTGACTTCAGGCGATCTGCAGGGGACTAGGGGTAAGACTGACACTCACCATTGCCTCCTACCCACATTCACAGAAGAACTGTTTTCTTAAACTAATGAATTGTTAAGGTCACACCTGTAATCGCTATGTAAGAAAAAAGAAATTAAGAGCATCTCTGCAGGTTATCTATTACAACATCATTATCCCATCAGCACTGGCTTCAAAGTTGGGTCCAGTTGTTCAGGTGGAATTGTGGCACACACTCTGTTTGGATATAYTCCAGACTATGCACAGCTCTTGCAAGTGCTGGACTGAGAGTATGTCCTTCCACACAGGAAGAATTTCTCTCTTTTGCTGAAAAGTTATRCCTTGGTGCCATTTGCTCTTGATGCCTTTTGACCTTTCATTGGGCACCTCTGGGAAGAATCAGTCTCCCTCTTATCTCAACCACTCTCAAGATTGTGGAAGTCTGAAATGAGCCTTCTCTTCTCCAGGCCAAATCAGTCCATCTATCTCAGGCTCCCCTTTGATTGCCATTTGCTCCAGCCCCTGACCACACCAGTGGCGTTCCCTCTGCTGGACTCTCTCCAGTTTGTCTTTATCCCTCTTGCACTGGGTCAGCCTAAAGCTGGATCCACTATTAATTCAGAAATTATATTCATGAACATAATTTTCTACTCTTACCATGCATTTATTCTAATGTCATAACAAGATACACTATCACAACGTCAAAACAGTTTTTTTAGATTTACTATCATAGAAAACCAGCAAAAGTTGCAGCAGCAGCTAGAAACACTGAAGTATTCCAATCTCAGTAATAGATATAGAAACCAAAATATAGTGACCCTGACCTTATATTGCCTGAAACCTAAACTCAAGCCCTTATGTTATCCTGGGCAGAAACTTTGCTTTGGAATGGGTTAAAAACGGTGTGGTGAAATTAGAACTACTCATTCTTTTGCATCTGTGTTTAAGGAAACTAGTGCCTATGCTCTATCTAAATGACTAGTCATAGATTTGACAAAAATATGGAAAAGAAGATTAGTGGTATTAAATAGGAGGCAAAAAAACCCAGCCTGTAAGTAAAGAATTATATAAGCATCTTTGAAAAAAAAAATCAAAAGAGCAATTATATTCAGGTCAAATTAAAACTACTGTTTTAAGAAATAAAGTCTTACACGKTCATCAAAATTGAATTAGACTGCAGTCCATAAAATGCAAGATTTCTCTGAAKTATCTATTTGTGGGGATTTAGTGCTTTTATTTGGCTTTACATTTCTTGATGTATCACCTAAACAATTTAAAGGTAAAAAAATTATGTGTTTGASAAAGGACTGGATGTGGCACTTAGTGCTGTGCTCTAGTTGACAAGGTGGTGATTGGCCAGAGGTTGGACCTGATGATCTTAGAGGTCTTATTCATCCTAAATGAYTCTATTTGATTCTGTGAAAGGGATCCTCAGACTCTGGAACTTGATCATAAAAACCAGTTTATTTGTGTATCCTTTCCTCTTTTTTATTTGTTACTCTTATTCATTGTCTTTTTGCAGTTGTTCTGCTCTGCTGCATAACAAGTACATATGTCAGATTAAGTACAGAATACGTAATAGAGGTTAATTATATTTTAAATGATTTTGCATACTAAACCTGTGTTGGTTTGTTTGTTTTTAAAGAGCTCTGGCCTAACAATACTGTCAAATATTAATAATAGTATTGAGGAAAATCACTAGGTGTTGAAATTATTGAATCTGGCCAAACCACCAACTGCGTCAAATCACTAAAAAAGTGTCACTGTGTAGACCCCTAATTACTGGCTGAGTTGAAATCAGTGACAGTGAAGGATGAGTGCCACATTCTAACCTCAGAACTGAGAGAACTCTAAAGTTGTAGGGAATCATGCTGACATAAAACTGAGGAGTACAGAATCTATTCCTCTTAGACAAGGATTTGATAAAGGAGCAAAATAAATAACTTGACATTCACTATGAAACATCTAAGTATCAGGAGTGGTCCACAGTAGCATATATCTAGGCCTTTCTATGTTATGTTTAAGGTGAAAAGCTGGTGACTGATACCACACAGCTTTCTCAGAGACCGAAAGGATGTRCAACATATAGAAAAACATGACTCTTAGTTGCAAATTGTGCTGAATTAGGATACACTGCCTGATGAATCAGATGGTAAACCATGTGTAAGACTGCCACATTTTTCCTATTTTTAGCCTTTCTACTAAAATTGAATACAGTCCTGAAATAAATTCTGCAGCCAGAACAATAGTATTGCAGTGCTAAGCAGTGCAGTGATCCAATGAATATCAGATGCTCCTGTCAAGCAGGAAATATGCAGTTAGAGGAGAAACTGCCACACTGCCTTTTTTGTTCTTTCTAACAAAATGAGAAGGAAGAGCATCATATCTTGGTGTTGCACTGTTAGTGACAACTTGAGGAGGAGAAAATGGAAAAAAACAAACAAACAAACAAACTAACAAAAGCATATGTCCCACATCTACTACAAATAAACTACTAAAAAGAAAT
Organism: Malurus melanocephalus; assembly: GCF_030028575.1. Classification (NCBI taxonomy): domain Eukaryota; kingdom Metazoa; phylum Chordata; class Aves; order Passeriformes; family Maluridae; genus Malurus; species Malurus melanocephalus. The sequence continues at coordinate 2,369,129 of NW_026623250.1, read as the reverse complement.
AAAATCATTAAATAGAATGGCATTATTGGCTGCATTTTTGTGTCTGTTTATGGAAAACAAAGGTTTTCTTGTTGGCTTGGTTAACCTATAAGCTCTTGGCCTGTGCATTGCTCTTCCTCAGAGAAAGCTTCATGAAATCAATCCCAGTTTGAGCATGGAGAACTCACTCTCCTCTCCTTTGCCTGTCAATTCTGAATTGTTTATAGCCATCTATCACAGCACTCCAATCATACAACTCATCCCACTGAATTCCTGTGATAGCAATCAGCTCTTAATTTTTCACCTGAGAGAATCTTCCAGCTCTTGTCTGTTTCCCATGCTGCACACTGCATGCCCAGCTACAGACACATTTGGCTGGACTATTAGCCCCATGCCCTTATTAGAGGAACCTATCCTAATTCCCTCAAGGGGTTTCACAGTGGTTTTCCTTGTTGCTTCCTAATGCGTCAGCATCCATTGACTCTTCCTGAGTTCTTAGAACATCATTCTTTGTCCATATTAAATCTAGTTTAGTTCTCTGTTTTGAAGTTGGGACAGTTTATTGCCCAGGACATTCTTGCTCTCACTTGGGCAGTTGAGTTCTGTCAGCTATAGACAGGTCCAACTTCTGAAACATGTGCCAAAGATCACAAAGGGTGAGCCTTTGAGCATGATATCAGCTTTGCAGACAGCCATTCAGCCGTTCAATTAATCTCCTTTTTCTCAAATCCCCTTMTCTGACTGGGATAGTAGAGGAAGACAACAGTCAAGGGACTGTTTCAAGAGGCTTAAAGTCTCTTGATATACCCGGGTCAGTTCATTTCAGCATCATTCAATCCTGCTTGAAAAATAGGAATGGGTCTGCAGGCTCAGCAGCCTTTGTGTTACACCACAGATGCAACCTCTTGGCAGGCAGCAAACTTCTCTAGAGATACTGTGGGGGTGACAAATGGACACTTCAGTACTTCTCAGCAGAGTGCTGACACACCACTCCATGGTGCTGACGCTATGTTTCTGGTAGTACTGGCTCTGTGGTGGTGGTTGGACAAATTTTGCACAGCTGGCCTTTCCTGGGCCTTGCATACACTCTCTTCCTTGTCCAGATCAGGGGAAAGAAGATTCCCCCTCAGTCAGTCAGAAATTAAATTAACCCTTTTTTTGCTAAAATTCTATTATTTACCACACAGGGGTAAATCTCATCTCCAAAACTGAACTGCATGACTTGATAAATAATTTACCTATTTGAAATCAGTAACTAAAGAGTAAGAGCAGTAAGGTATTTAATAATCTCCCAAATCTCTGCACTGAGTCACGAATCTAAGATGAAGAAATCAACTATGTTGCATTGAATATTTCATTTAATGTCCTCCCATTGGGGCCAATGGAAAGCATGCCATCTCCTTTCAACCTAATCAGAATTTTAACTCAATATTAAAACCAAATTAATTATCGTTGTAAAACATAAATGAACCAAATTCACTTAATATTTTGAAGGCGGAAGGCCAAAGATAAGAGAAACAAATTTCTACAGTTGAGAATTGTGCATATGAGATATTAGACGAAATTTAAAACCTTGCTGCAACTGCTTACATGAGGGAAATATTCACACAGGGMAAATGTGGGAATGAGGGAAATGACATATAAAGTCGGCGTCTAGCTATATTTCAGGAATTGTTTTTACAAGAATTTTAGGTTTTAGCCACGCACTGCAGTATAAATGATGTAGGTATTGGATTTACTTTGAAGAAACCATTCMAAAAAGATATGACAAACAATCTATGCATATTTATGATTTCATCTTCTGAAGTTATTACATTTGGTTTTGTCCACACTGATTTAAAGAAATAATTTAAAAATTTGAGGGATTTTTTCCTATATTATTCCATGCTGTGGAGATTTACAGTGTAATAGATTCCAGACACAGGCTTCAGCCTGCTGCAAACACTTCAGCATGGAATTTAATTTGCCTTTTTATTTCATTATTTTCGATACAGATTGTTCTATTTCATGAGGAAGAAATCCACTTCCAATGAACACCTGTCTTTTAAATAGTCTATAAATTTATATTGTTACTTAGTATCCTTACTACTTCTTTATTCAAAAGGAAAGGTTTTCTATCCTTAGCACACTGTGGACAAGGCAACAAATCTATTCTCTACAGATGCATTCTGGATAATAACTTTATTTTAGGAAATAACATTTAATGATAAACAAAGATGTATATTTCTACTAGCAGGAGTTTGCCAAGTGATAGGAACCTRGTAGTCAATATATTAAAATTCTAGAGCTATATTTTCTAACAAGAAAATAAAAATCACAACTTTATTTTTAAAGGATAGTTAAATTAACTCCTGCTAACACAGATTATTATGTTCTTATTGATAAACAGCTCTTTTTCCATTAGTCTATTCAAATTCTCTGCTTCAGAAAATCTATCTTGGTGAAAAGTTCCTCATGCTGTCATGATCAACTGTAAAAATAATATAACAAAATATGTAAATCAGGAGACAGGAGTTATATTAGGGTAAGGGTTACAGAARAGATCAGAATGATCAGGGCTGAATACAAGGCCCTTGAAAACATGCAGTGAAGTATCTTCTGTCCAGAATACAGAATTATCTATTGAACTTGCTACAGGAAAGTGTCTAAAAGAGTTTTAAACCTTATTCTAAAACTAAACAGAAATTAAATGCAAGGAGTTTTTCTGCAGGGCACTATTGTCATAATAACTGTACAGGTTTCATTTTTAAAGTATTACTAAATCTGAGCAAAGAATTTATTTATTTGACTTCTTACTGTACCATCATAGAGAATTTCATAGGTCTGTCAGTTCTGAACACAAAGAGTCCTCCTGCTTTACTGAATTCTGTAGGCTACGTACTTAATTTTTAAATTTTCATTTACATTTACCCATTGCTTTGTCAGATTGCAAGAAATAACAGTAAATGTACATCAATGGAAAATGAATTCTTCATACCKAGTCAAAATCAGTGAAAGCCAGTGAACTGGATAATCCTTAACAMTATATTTTTTATATAAAATAAATATAAAAATTATAGGGAGGCGTCATCAAATGAAGATAGCAAGAATAAGATTCAAAGCAGACAAAGGAACAAGAGTCTCCATGCATTTGGCTGAACTGTGGAAATCTTGCTGACACTATTGCAGATTGTGGATTTTTGTTTGTGTTTAAGGAGAGACTTAGAATATCCACTCACAGAACAATAATCCAGAGAAGCTTCCTAATGAATTCTTAGGAGATATTGACTGAATGATCCTATGCTTTCTACTGACAATGGCTACTTTTCAATGCTCTTTCAAACAAGATTTATGTAATACATAACCACAGCTGATGGTAATCTGTAGGTTCCAATTTTTCAGATCAGTTTTTATTAATTCTATGCAGCAATAACCCATCTCCCTACCCAGAAATTGTTTACATAATTGTGTATCAAACAAAATTTTTCACATATTTAAAAGACAAGATTCTAAAATCCACACCTGGAAAAGTCACCCATGCTTGCCAAAGATCCAAAGCATCATCTCTTGCAGGCAAGCAAAGGTTTGTTGAAAACCCMTCAAGGCTCAGGAGGCATTACAGATAATGGTTCTGATGGGCAGGAAACCCCTTCAAAAGTGCTAGGGCTCATGCTGATATGAAAACAGACCTCAGTACTCTTGAACACTAGGGTTTAATGTTACTTGTCGCATTCAAAGTAATTCTAAAATCTCCCCAAAGGACCCCTACCAGTGCACTTACTGATTATCTTCAGCAGAACACTCATGTGGTATAAGGTTCTCCTTMGTATATTTTGCTGATCATTAAAAATTGTTCCAGATGTCCTGTCTCATACTTTGCTTCAGAGTGTAAATTCAGCAGCGCAGAAGGGGGAGAGAAAAAAGATAAACCTCTCAAACAAAAACAGAAAAAAAWAAAATCAAAATTGAAGACCATAATTGTCCATCTTAGAGAAGTTTTGCTGTTTGTATGGCTTCTCTTATAAGAAGCAGACCTTGAAGTTAAAAGCTTTAACTACAAATATATTAAAAGTCAAGACCAAAAATGTGATTGTACCATAGTCTTTTCAAAACTGGCATGTCTGCCTTTATGAGGGATGCCATTAATAGTTACTTTATTTTAGATAATAAATCACAAAGAACTTACCAAATGTGCCAAATTGAGCAAGAAAAAAGAACAGACACAGGGAAAGGCAATGGTGGAGGAGCATTTGTAGCTGGAGAGAMGCCACTACACTGTGCAAAGTCCATGAATGATACATAATACCCATAGTGGTTATCTTTACTGAGCTGAGTGTTGACATTTTGAATATTATGAGCTTAAAATCTATTTCGATTTCACATTAAGATGTGACTAAATTTCCCATAATGTCTTATTTTTATAAATTTAAAACAATTCCAGAACTTACTGGACAAAGAATTACTTAAAAAATGGAAAGATACTTTTGGGACAGGGGGGTTTTATTGCTGTTAAGTTTTGTTGGGGGTTTCTGTTAGCTTGTTTTTGTGGKTTTTTTTGAGGTTTGTCAAGCTTTTTTGGTTGGTTGGTACATTGATTTGAGGGGTTTTGATAAAATAAGACTGGGGTGGTGCTTTTATGTTCATTTTTATCCTGAGTGGCAGAAAAAAAAGTTGAATAACTCAGCAGGCAAAAACATGAAAGTCTGACAAAGGTAAAAACACATTAGAAAATAGATCTCTTTTCTTTTAGAGAAAGATTTTGTTGCATTGTCCTGTTTTTACTTGGTTGAAAGGCAAACCAAATACATCTCTTTTGAAACAGAAAAGAGATGTATCTTCTGATTCTACCAAAGATTTTGTCTGAACTACTTTTGAATCCTTCTCACAATGCAGTCTAAGAGCTCCATAAAACCTTTCATTGCATCAGTCATCATACATTACATCATTTCTAACCAAACACTACTGAAAGGAGTTGTCATGTAAAATCAAACACAAATTCAAGAAAAATAAGTAAATCATGTATTAGGATGATACATAGAATTCTCACATCCAGAATTCCAAAGGTAAATCACCACATTTCATTAAAAGCTCGAGTGAATATCCTGAAAGCCAGAGCATGTATGTTGATGTTCACCCCTCTCAAAAATTAGTGGGTTTTTTTTTTTAATTTATTAGATTAAGAAGATTGTTTTGTTTAGAATGAAGACACAATATCACATTTTATAGTTTCAAAATAGTTCCTTTCCTAAGAMTTGATTGTATTAGAACAGCTGCAGAGACTTATGTGAAAGCATACATACTTAGTGATACATTTTTCTCCACAACACCTAAAATCTAGATGTTTCCACTTTTGTGGAAAACCAAGTGTTCAAGTAGGCAAAAAAAAGTCTGATGCAGTCTTAATATCACTTATTTGCCTCTTCCTCTTGTCTTTATATCACTTATTTTCCTCCTTTTTCCTCCACTCCAGGAGGCTTTTCAATAACTTGAAAAATAAAGGCCCAAGTCGAAAGAATCTTAGTCAGAAAGTTGATAAGAAAGATAGGCTATCACAGAAATCAGGATTGAGTCATGGATGATTGAATGTAATTCAGTAAGGAACACAGTTTCTTTACCTATTCAGCAGAGAAAGGGGCACACTCCCATTTTAGATAATCTGAATTGCCCTGGAGATTTCCTAATCAGAGGGAAGGACAGCTCCCAATTTGGGAGCTGAGCAGAGTACAACTCACATTACTGACAATGACCCTCTTCTTATCCCCAAAGTGACAGCATCCCAAGAAACTCTGTTTTGATACCTGAAAGTTCACTTTATCTGGAAGCCACACAAAAAAATTTCTTCCATTTAGACAATTTRCTTCACCAGAAAATGTAACTATCTTGTCAATTTGACAACTGAAACTATATTAAAAAGCCTATCTACTACATATTCTGTAAACCTGGAATGTCTGTCCATCTACCAACAGAACCACAAACTATAAAAGGCTCCTTACTTTTATCTTGCTGTTAAAAATTCTATTAATCTTGCTCTGTCACCGAGTTAAGCCTTCTCTTACCACCACAGTCATTTAATTCCTCTCAAAAAACAATCAAGAGCATTTGTTCCAGCTCACTTATTTGGAAGTCTGCTTTGAAATCTCCCTTGTCTGTTATCTCATACCTGAATATCTAGATTTCTTTATTGTCACTCTATTCTTTTTAATTTTTTGATACTGRTATTTCTTTTGATTTAAGAAAGATCTTAATCCTTCCTGGATCCCAGACTTAGTTTATCCATTTCTATCACTGCTAATTTCTTCACTATCAGAATTCAGCATGACATCATATTATTAGTCCACAACATATTTCTCCAAAATGGATAAACTGTTCACTAGCTGGAGTAATGAGAAAGGTATAATATATTCCAGTTGGACAGTTTTCTACCTTACAATATGACAGTATTCATTTCAGTAGTAGAAAGAGCTTGCCTTATGTGTTCTAGAATCCTATTTTATTTTTCACAGCAGCCTCATGCTGCTAACACTTAGTCAGTCTGTACCCTGCTAAGAGACTGAGGTCTGTCTTGTCTTCTGTACTTTGAAGTTAGTAAGCCTTCAACTTTGAGCAGAAATATTTGTAATTAAGTCCCCTATGTGTGCAACTATTCTTTGATGTTATTAAATTTCTTTGTATTTCAGCTAGTCTGCTAAGCCAGTAACATCTTCACATGAGATAATCACAGACTTCCTTTTATAGATGATGCCTCACGACTTGAAATAAATCAAGTKGACCAAACCACAGAGGAAATCTTTGTGTAACCACCCACTAGCATTGTAGATATCACTGCAATAAAACCTGCTGCCTGTTTTTCAGATAATTCTTTATCCAACCTTCAGTTCTTAAACTGATCATTGTCTTCCCCACACTAACTAATCAGTGCACTTGGGATGTCATATCAAATGTTTCAGTAAAGTCAGACTAAATTAAAGCTGCTGYATTTTCTTATCTAGAAAATTAATTCAAATACTTATCTTAATGTATTCTACTGCAAAATAGTGATGCATTTTGTARTTATTCTGGTTTAAAACTCATATTCTTTTAGTTATACTTTAAACGTGTTCAGTGAACTTTTGGACACYGCAGTGCCCCCACCCTAAACGAAAGTAAACAAGTAACAACATTTTTAAGCCATAATTCATAAGGGACAACATTTCAGGTACGGCAAGCAAAATTATCTTTTTTAAAAAGAAAAAATGTTCATTTTGGGCAGAACTATTTCCCAGATGTGATGAGAAAGAATGTGATAAGAAATTAGGGGTAAGATTCTCCATTTTTACCACTTCAGACTATCTTAAATTATTCTGTAGGGATTCTATTCTAAAATAATATTTTCATTCAAAATTTGAAATACTTTTACAGGGTTTTTTCTACTCAACAATATTCTTCATTATTTAACAGTTTCTGATTCAGTTGAAATAAAGTTTTCTTGAAGAAATTCATGAATAAGAGCACATTTTTCTGATTCAGACATTTTATGACCTGTACAGGGATTTTAGATCAAAATTAYTTAATGAATGTGTATGTATTACTTTTAGGTGGTTTTCATATGGGTTCCAGTACATCAAAGCACCCTGCATGTTACTACTGTGTATTTCCCTGTTTCAGCATGTTTGAATACAAGGTGAACTTGAAAATTCCTAAACTTATCTCAATGCTAGGAATTTCTAGCAATAGCTCCTTAGGAATTTTACCTTAAGTTATTAATGGATACATTCCACAGAAACTCAACTTAGACATAGTTTTGTGGGAAGTTCTTTGTTATTTGTATGTTTTCACATAGTACGTCTCTAGAACAGTCAGTTTCTACTCTGATATGAGTAAACTGGTTTTGAAATACAATTTCAATTTRAAATATTAATTTACCAACAACAATAAGTGTAGTAAATATATCACACATATTTAGTTTCTTTTCTGTCACTCACAGGTATTCCAAATCCTTTCTAAACCCTGGATTGTGTTTTYGAGCAGGTAGTCTAAGAAAGCAGATTATATAACCCCACAATTTTTAAGTGGTCAGGTTTTAAACCAAGTCAAAGATTTCAGGTGAACAAAAAGGTATCTGAAAGTTGTGAGGGATACTAATGAAATACCACAGGCCATCTGAGCCTTATACTGAGTTAGAGATTGCTACACAATTTTAATTGGACAGTGGCCACTTCTCCAAAGTGATCTTTTGATTGAAAAGTATTTCAATGAAATTTTAAACTCAAAAGGTTATCACATKAATAGATTTCCTAGGGAAGACTGCTTTATACCTATATACAGTCATATTTATGAGGTGGGATAGTAAGATTCAAGAGTTAACAACTGCAGACTTATATTAAAATATGCTGTTTCATAATAGTATTTATTTAATAAAATTATTACAGTAAAAGTATATAATTGACTGTAAGATATACAGAGCACACAGCAGGCTTAAATCCATGCTGTTTCATGGGTGATTTAACAAGTGAATAAACTGACAGAATCAAACTACAAATTAAATATCTTTAGTAACTTTTTCCAAACTGCATGAAGTTCAGGGGTTACAGACTGTCCATTTCTTACACATATATGTGCAATAATATCCTCATGCTTTCCACCCCAGTAGTGAAAGGAGAGATTGATAGTTCCATGTACCTAGCCTTGTGTAGGGTACATAAAAATCTAACTGTTGCTGCGGTTTCTCAGACCTCTTTAAGTGGTCCACTCTACTGATGAATAGTATTTTCTTTCTCTTCCAAACTTCACATTAACTAAATAATGAAACACAGGAAAACAAACAAAAAAAAAAGTAAATCTCAATAGCTTTCATCTGTAGGATAGCTGAAATGCCCTCCTGTGTCAACACAAGGCCTTGATTATTTTCAGACTGCATTATCTGCTGCTTTTAACAACAGCTGGTCAAGCAGGGAGAGCTGCAACATATGACGAATTTGGCAATGGCATATAAGTAATTTATCCTACGGTCTRAGTAAGTGTAGGACTCCTTCAAAACCAAATTTCCAAATGGCTTCCACAATAGGTTTCTCCCTGCAAATACTGAAAATTTTAAAATAAAAA
>NW_026623250.1:2329986-2359830 GCF_030028575.1 Malurus melanocephalus | reverse complement strand
TAAACTGTGGAATCACTTTCAATCCTAGATGCTTCCCTCACTGCTTTCCATTCTTCTTTATGCCACCAGTCTCACTGGTCAAACACAGATCTTTGAACAGAGAAGTATGTTTTTAAAATTTAAGCTCCTATGGCTGATACAGTGAAAGTACAACAGCATGAGAAAAAGGATTATAACTCTAGGCATATGTACAGAGGTTTCTGCTGTTAAGCACCAATAAAATCCACACTCCTTGTGTCTACTCATAAAATTTTCTTCAGATCTTAAAACACAGATTTACTGCCTCAGCTCTGAGTCTCCTGGACTGGATGATCACAGAATAGCACATTTCTGGCACTACATACAGTGCTGTACAGACATAAAAAGCATCAGTAACTCAACATGTGGGCAGGAACACTTCCTAAACATGCTGTGTTCACCTGAGAATCTGGCAATTAACAGCTAACATGCAATTTCTCCCAGATAACAGATAAATGTGCTCACAAATATAATCTATTTTACACTCGTAGCCATTTCATACAATAACATTACAATTTTTTTTTTCTAGGGTTTCATTATTTTGAAAAAAATTATAAAACCCCCATGTACTGTGGAGAGAGGCAGAGGAGGAGGAGAAGGTTGATGGTTAACCATTTGGATAGGTGTGAGAGATAAAAATGTACAAAATCTGGACAAATTTTGTAATGCCATATTGCAGAGCTCAAGATAGATAAATTGCTTATCTCTGTCYATACAAGCACTCCGTGTATTGACAAAATGTTCACCTACTCTGAAAATGGCACTATAAAAACTCAGTCCCGTAACTAAAAATATTGTCCTTTTACAAAATGTAAGACTTCTCTAGCAATAGTATACAAGCTTCCAGAAATTAAACTCTTAGAAATCTTAYGTATACATTTTAGTGCAGTTAAAAATGTTGAGGCATAGTTCTCTAAAAAAATTGCACAAGAGGAATAATTCCATGTCTTTACTCCAGTAGAGGAATGTCAATAAACCACCTTAACTCTGAAAGTCCGGAGTTTATAAAGTAATATTATATTATTTAGATTGTTCTTCTCATATATTTAGATTGTTTCATATTTATGTTCCATTAGGAAATCCAAACTTTCAAACATTTTCCCTCRCTCTTCTGCTTATCAAATGCTGTACTAAGCCAGATACCTGACCTTTTCTGTCTTCACTCAAGACACAGTTTCCTAGATTCTGTTCTGTACTTTAAAAAACTTGCAGTCTTTAGTGCTTCATGACTAGAGAGACATGGTTAGAAATGCAGTTTCTTGTTTGAGTCTTGCACCTGTTTACTAACTCAGACAAAAAATTAAACTCTGTCACAAATTGCTCCCTTTCTGTTCTATAAAATGCCAACTARGGTATCTCATCAAAACCACAGCAAAAGTAATAGGTCAATCTTAAACATATTTTCAATTGCATTCTATCAAGCTCAGAGGATGCTTTTTCTAAGATTCAAGGAGTATTGCTAGGCCAATAGCAATAGAGTATTGCTAGGCCAATAGCCCTTTTCTTGAGGGTGTAGTTTTTTTACAGGGCAAAGAATATCATTCAGTTCTGTGAAAGTAGTATTTTGGTCTTCTCAATCATATGATACTTACTTTACTACACTATTTTTTGTTTGTTTGTTTGTTTGTTTTTCCCTTAATGATGCAGTGATGGATTAATTCTATCATATTTATTCTTTCAGTTTATGCATCACAGCTAGTTTGGAATGTTTTAATAGAATAATGTTCTCTCCCAAAGTCACTAATCTCACTCTGACTTCTCTATTATATCTCTACTCAAGGTTCAACCTTTGAACAAGATAGTGGAATTTATTTTTGTTAAATAGAGGTTAAAGTTACAATGGAATCACAAAGAGAAATTAGAAGAGTAGAAGAAATTGTTATGCATTGAGAAACAGAACATGTGGTTAACTAAATTAAAAATGAATAGAGACTTAATTCTTGTGAATACAGCAGGGAGGAAGAGGAAGGCATGATTAGGGAATAAATATCCAATATATTATTTCCTAATATGCATACCATTTATCTTGATTATTCTGATGAGTGGTGAAGTCTTCTGGGCAGCAAATCAACAAATTATGACATTACAGTCAGCACAAACTAATTGAAAAGTTTCTATTTAATTCTAATTAGATTTTTTTTAGAGGAAAAAAAAATCTTTTACTTTCCCTTTTCTACAGGCCGACAGTTTTCTACAAATCTAAAATCCTATAGTTGAAGAAAGCAAGTGAACACTTGAGGCATACCAAGCCACAATTGAACACCCAACTTGCAACARGAAACAATCAAAACATGGCTTTTCCAGGGAATTATGCAAGCCACACTTCATTCACTGTTCAGCATACTTGAGACTGATGATCTTGTTGTGACAATATATAAGGTTTAGAAATTCCAGTGCTCTGCTGCTGCTAACTCACACAACAGCTAGTATTGTGGATTATTTAATGTGAAGAAAAAGAAAAAAAAAAAAAAAACCAAAAAACAAAAAACCAACAAAACTAAAAAACAACCAAACAGGAATTATGGAATCAACAGGGTACACTCTCATTAGGAAATCAGAAAAAAGGCAGGAATTTCCCATCTCCAAAATAACTTTTGTAAAGACTGTAGGCAGCTATTAARAATTCCGTGTTATTAGCTATTGGAAAGCAACATTGCAAGATGACAGTGTTTAACTAATCTTGGTACACAAAGTAATTGAAATAAATTACAGAATTTTAATTGTTTTAATTTCTGTTCGTCCACAGAGGAATCTCAAAGTGCTGACTTGTAGTTGAGTAGATCACATCTGTTGTCTGTTATTTTAACTACTTTAATTAAATCTTTGTACCAAAGTGCAGATTAGAGGAAGACACAATCATGAAAATAGYAGATGCTTGTAAAATAGCAACAGCTCTGATCAGACTTCTGATGTCTTCCTGATTAAGAAAATGTAAATGGTTAACTGGGACAGCTTCACTGCACAAGGCACTSTGCAACCAAAGAAAACAGAGGATACTTTGGAAAATATGAAACACTTTCAACAGAGGAATTTATGGCAGATGCTATAATCAGGCTCAAAAGTTGTCAAAGTGTTCCAATTATTTTTTAACTGCTAATATTATGTACCAATCTGGATAGTAACATAGCAATTTATTTTATTTGATCAAGAGAAAATGCAAAAAGAATGTAAAAATATAATTTTATAAACTGGGATTTTTCAGTCTGAAAGTGACCCTAAAAGGCACAGGACAGAAAAGAGCTGTAAGAGTACTTAAATGGATAAATGRCAGGTGTCTTTGTTGTCTTTGTATCGGTTTAGTTTTGCTAAGTAACTAAGAAGCATTTGAAAATGCAAGAAAGAAATTCTGGATAACATCTATAGAGAGATGCCAAAACAGCCTGCAAAGCAACTTGGATAAAGGTCTGTGTTCAGCCACAACATCATATTGGTTTTGGGATGGTCCCTCACACACCTCCTCTCACAGGTTTTATTAGAAAACTGCACATTCTCTACAAGATATTATTTTTCTATGCTTTATCTAATTTAATTTTCCAATGTAGTTTCTCCTTTTTCTTTCTTAAAACAACCCCTTCATGTAACAGAGGAAAGGGACAAAAAGTATCTTTTGCTGTTTCAAAATATGAATGCATAAATCTTAATTTGTTCTCTCAAGAGACAATCATTAAGTGAGAATTTTGCACTGAGATTATTGTTTTATTTTGAAAAGAGAATAGCAATACACTTGAGACTTGATTTTTTGCTGTCTAGATTGGGACACTGAGCTGGTGTTTAATGAAGGGTATAATATATAAAAATTATTTCTAGAGGAATTTTTAAAGGCATCAAGAAAAAKTCTAGCATTTTATCTCCTGAAGCAAGGATGCCAAAGTCACAGCCAGAGGAGATCCCTGTAGGTATACAATTTAGGCTAAGTTTTTCCTCACTATCTGTCTAAAGGTCCATTCCCACCCTAATTCATTTGCCCTTCTTTATCTTTCAGAGACTATTGTAACTAAGCAAAATCTAGGTTTTGACATATGTCATGTAATGCAGATATTAATCCRGGGTGGGAAATCAATGATAAGAGATGTTCTGTTCCAGAAAGACATGAAAGTTTGCTATTAATTGCCACTATTTATGAAGACCATGCAGACAAAAGGCTGTAGATAAGAGTGTGATAGCCTTTGTCTAAGTTTCAACTTTGATAAGTAGAAAACTGTAGTTCATTTACCTAATAGAGGAATTGGGCTTTATTGCCTTTAAGAATTTTCGACAGGTCACTTATGTTTTGAAATCATTTCTATAGAGGCMTGGTAATTTAAAATGTAAAGAAGCATAACATATACATTAAAAAAAAAATTCACACAAAATTTTATGGTTTTTTTCTATCCCTTAGTGAAACATATTATASACCTTAATTCATTTTTTAGTAGTTTGTGCTTACTTATGAGCATGCAAATTACCTAAGTGTTTCTTTGATATAACTGCACTGGGTTGTTCAGGTGAGTCCTAATTTTTTTTCTTTTCTCTTTTTATTATTATATTTTGCAGCAAAATGTCCGGATGACGTGTCRTAATATCCTAATCTGTAATATCTGGTAAAAGAGCTAACAAAAATTGGCTTAATTTGCACATTGTAACCGATTAATTATTTTGGACATGGCACCATGGCTTTTATTACTTTTCTGGATCATGAACAGGAAAGGAAGATGGGTGGTCGAACATCCTATCAAATCCAGAAAATGCTTCAAAACAGCAGATAGGATGATGAAAAGCTATTATCATGTGTGAAAAGCATAGGTGAAAGCTTACAACTGGGAGCTCAAACCAACAGTGAAGTTTGAAAGTTATACCAAAGAATGCCTTGTATTCTGGAGGACCACAATCACAGTGAAAATCCATCAGTTTTGAAGGATTTTTCCCTTATTCTAGATTATGATTAAAAAAGGTGAAATCATTAWTAATTAGGTCTCTAGGCAGGTCATCCTGAATTTAAAAAAAAGACAAAAGGGGCAGGGGGTTGAGGGTGGGGAGAGAATGAGAACAGCAACCCAGCAGTTAAAAAAAATAACAAAAAAAACCAGATAGATCTGAAAAATCAAAAGCAAATAATTTTCTAGAATGCAGGGTCTGAGATATGAGATATGAGATATGAGATATGAGATATGAGTGCTAGCCCTAGAGCAAGTCTGAGCCTCCTTAATTTTTCCAGCTTATGACTGACAAGGTAGAGGCAGTAATTCACAATCTTTTGAAGCTTTAAAAATAAAACACCATCTTTGCTAAGACTTTTTGAAAGTGTGGGGCAATACAAATTGGTTCTATGAAGAGACAAAGAGAAGAGTTGGAAAATTTCTAGTTTCTCTATATTTTWAAATATGAAAATTACAAATAGCAGAAATGGAATATGGAAAGACAAACTGCAAAATTTGTTTCYTCTTTCTTTATAGAGACATGTAAAAAATACCTCATAGAACTCATTTGGTCTTTTGGTAATGTTGTTTAAGATCTATCCCCAAATATTCAGGCTGCAACTAACAAAAAGATTTCATCAAGATTCTTGGAARCAGGCTGTTCTCCACTTGGAAAATCAAAATATTTACATGAATCCAGTCCCATTTCTGAAGGAAGCACTTTATGGGGGCTTTTGCTGCACAGATTTGGCTAGAGATAATGCTGCTTATCTCTTTCTGTTAACTATGTTCTCAAACTGTATTGAAYCATTGAATCATAGGATTCAATGAAAATCAGAAATTCCCCAGAGCTTTGACATATTGTTTATTTTCTTTAGCTGGGTTTTAGTTCAAATCATAACAAAGTTTAAAAAGGAGAGACGAAGAAAAGCAACAGACGGAACAGATAATTCCCAGATTCTGCAGATCGGAAAGAAATAGGCAAGAATCTGAACATGTAACCAGCCCTTTCATGGATATTATTATGTTTTCCAATCTCAAGTCACTGGATGCATCTGCTCAGAGGCTACAGATTATTCTGTTTCACTATTCACAGGCAGTTTGCAGTGTTCCACCCGAGATCCTGACCAAGAAACTTGAGTTCAGTGAGAAAAGCCTCATATTTTGTAGAAAAGCAAGATTGATATTACCTCTTTTTAGAACTACATTTGATTTTTTTGGTTTTTTTTTGTTTGTTTTGATGGAGCTATGTATTCATTTAAGGAAAGCTGATCATGTTCGTCCTTCATTAAGGGCYTCCTAATGTACATGCATAGCATATGATTCCTGCATTTCTAAGCTGTTATGTGTACAGACGTGCACATACATAGACGAAAGACCAGACATACTGCAGGTACCACAAGGGAAAAATTGTATAACATTAAGAAATAAAATTTTGTTTTTTACATACAGTCATAGCAGTTTCTGTAGTTGTTGCTAAAGAAGCAAAATAGGAATTACAAAACTCTGATAGTAAGACCACGATCCAAGAGTTGAAGGGAGTCTTAATTTAGAATATGCTAYTCTTGTCAACCTACTCAAGCTTTAATACTGCTCAACCCTTCATTTTTTAAAATTCTTCATGTCTCCTATTGTTATCAGTGGCCTAAGAATCCTTGCCAGGGAATTATCCATGTTGTTTCATAACATCTTGCATGAAATCATTCCTCTTTTCAACAAACACATCYAGCAAATTGTTCTGCCATTACCACAGTATTTGTTCCTCTAAAGACATGCTCCATGGAACTTTTACTTAAACTCTTTAGTACTCTACATCTATCATACTTCCAAAGCCTTGACATTTGTMTATTTATATTGAAAATATTTAGTATTTATATACATATAAGTATGCCAAAAACCTGGTAATGCTGGAGAACCAGTTCCTCCATCCATTGCACTCTGACAGGTGCATAGATTTGGCAATAACTACTTGCAATTTAATATGACAAATGAAAGATGAATAGCAATAGAATTTACATTAAAAATAATTACACAGTATGGCATTTCCCTTCTTATTAAGTGTGCATCGGTCACATGTTCATTCTCCTGTATTCCTCACTCTGTCAGCATCAGTCCACTTTCTCCTAGGCACTATTTCAAACGTTGTTCTTTAAGAGGGAATCAAAAGATACGGTGTTTCCAAGCTGAATAGCCAGAAAGACTATCTTCAAATTTAAAGAGAGGAAAGTGTCTAGAAACCAGTCATGGATTAGAAATATACTGTAATAAGTAAGTGGGAAGCAAAAGCAGGGAGATCATTAAATCTTTAATATTACTCTGCTCTAAGTACATTATCCAGCACCTTCATGCCTTTATTTCACTCCTTCCTCACCAGCAGCTGTGTGAACTGTGTGAACTGATCTTCACTGTCTTTATTCCTAATTCACATACTCTCGGGTTTGATAATCTGTCCATGTTTTCCTTTTCTAATGTTTTAACATCTATTTAATTTAAGTTTATAGTCTTTAAGTTAAGCATATTTTCTTATAGAGTGAGATCTTCAGGGTTATTTRATTTTATTTTCACTACCGTAGTAAATATTCCAAAGGTAGGAGCAGTTTCCATCAAACAGTAAAAACAAGAGGGCTGCTAGCTTTGGAGTAATTACTGAATAAAATACAGAAGTAGATGTAATTCTGATGCAAATGGTTGACACCTCCAAGTTTTCCCATGAAAAAGGGCCTGAACCATACACTGTATCTCTTCAAGGCAGCCCAAAATCAAACACTGTGTGGAAAAGTTGAAAGCATAAACATAATCTCTAATGCTGGGAAAACATAACACCCAAGCAGACAATTATTGTTGCAGATAGGAAGACCTGGGACAAGGATGCCAATGACACAAATGTGCAAGTACTCCAAAAACTAGAGATTCAGATATAATTCAAAGGTTTGTTGGTGTAGCTGAGCTATAAAACTCTCTGTGAGACCCACTCAAACCATCAAGAGAATTTTTTCCTGTTGGTGTAATTTGGACTAAATAAATGTCTTTGCCCCACAGATTATTTTTTAAATCTACATAACAGTGGATGACATTTGAGTTACAGATTMGGATTTTTATGTCTATTTTTTAGCACATGGGTGGGAGTATTCTTGTGTTCCAAAATTCTTGTGTTGTTGTATCTCAAAATTCTAAATATTGCCCAAGCCTTAGATAAGGAGGTAAGATTTGCTTCCAAARAGCTGGAACTTAATTAATAATTTAGGCAGGAGATAAACTAAGAGAAGAGTCAAGAGCAGAAAAGAGAGATTTATAACAAAAACATGTCTATTAATCTCAGATATATCAGAGACAGAAGGAAGGAAAGCATGGAGAACAGATTTTGAGTTCTGCTTAGAATAGGGTAGCTGGAAGCATTGGTCAGAACTTCCATGAAAGACTGGAGAGGGTGGAAGACTGAAATGAAGAAATCCAGAATGAGTGAAAGGAAAGGAGGATGTGAAATTTCATYGTCAGGAATAAACTAATTTATTCCTGCAGTAGAATTAATTTATTCCTTTCTTCTCTTTCCGAAAGATAATCCCRCAACTAAAAAGGTATTATCAAGTGTACACATGTGAATACAGGAAATTAATATTAAAAAGATCCGGATCAAGTTATTGTTTCCCAGACTGGACTCTCACAACAGACATTAATTACTAGCCTCTGTAGAAGGGATGTTAGAAAAAAAGGGTGAAAGTTGCCCCAGGTATTACTTACTCTCTTCAGTCATTCTCTGCACATAAACTGCTGCTTTACTTAAGGAAACATGGTGCCTGAAATGTTCACTTTGCCAGTCAACCCCAGTAAGTGACTTCCCTTTCCATTAAGGGAAAAATAGTGCCACCATATGAATTTCAATTTGCCCTTTAGCAGTATCCCACCTTTGCCTTTTCTATCCCTTGTTTCTTTTGCAAAGGCTGTATTGCAGATGGAGAGGTGGAAGAAAGCAAAGAATATGTAATGTAATTGCTTCCCATTAATGGTTAGGCCAAGCAATCTCCCTCTAAGTATCCTTCTATCAGATAACAAATGGACCTAACCATTGGTGATGAGAGAAAAATCAATTTGTTTGTAAGTAATGCAAATTTATTATGAAAAATTCTTCTGGAACACTGCAAGCTTCTTCTGTGTCTGTAGACAAATTGGTTACTTATAACTATTGACCTAAAGCAAGAATTTCTGTCTGACAGAACTGTGCTGTGCTAGAAAAGGGCCTGGAACTGAACTTATTTGCAATTCCTTCAGACACTCAGTGGAAAACTTCATCACTCTACTTTTTGGTGTAGAGTGTCTTACCCTACTGCTGAGTAGCTATTCTAGCTGGTGAGTAGAGGAATGTAGTGCATTTGTCTGGGGTAGACAGGATGATATTCCCTCTCCCTGACCATTTGGTTACAGGAGGAGTGGCAGATGAAGAGTCCCTGGCCCTTGTCTCCTCTGTGACTCACAATGTAATGAGAAATGAGTTTAGGAATAAAGGAAATCTTTACTTCTCTTTACCCCCCCATATATATCATAAGCAAAGGTTATGACAATCTAGCCCTAAGAACTTTGGATGAAAACATCTCTGTGAGTCAGCTGTTTGCAAATAGCTCTCTGCCCWCCTTTGCACTTCTCTATGGGTGCTCCGTGCCTGCTTTGCATTCTCATGATTTGCCACCACCACAACCTTCCCCCATTCATAACTGCATGCAGTTAAGGTCTCTGAATCTTTCCAAAAATCTCTCTTTGGAGACCATTTCATTTTAAGGTCCACCATTTCTTTACCCCAGTAGTCAAAACTGTGCTTTTAAAGTTTTGATTGTAAAATATCAGCTGTTTTGTCTCCCATTAATGATCTGCAGTTTATGCCAAAGCTATCATTGTTGAAAATATACTTTTTATATGTAATGTATTTATGCAGTCAAAAGTCTCACACTTCTAGACTTTTACAAGACATTCAGGCAAAACACTGTTAAGGTTCTAATTTTGCTTTCTGCCCACCACTTCTTTTCCTTTGTTGTTGTTGAAGCTGTTGAAATGCCACAGTTTAAGCAGACCCAGTTGCTAAATATAAATTCTTTCTTGGTTCATTTTCTTGCAATATAGCTACTTTCTTTTTTCACASGGATTGACTCACTTCTGTCACAGTGTTCCGGGATAAAATCCCACACAGTGTGGCATTCAGACTTCATTCTTGATACTAGCACTCTCATCACCCGAAAGTAGAGACTTACTTCCTTTAGCTGACCMAATCTGCTCCAATATACTGTAATAGAATTATATTTATTACAAAACTTATTTGAAAAGTTATTTACTATTGATGGTACTAACTGCCAGTAAAGCTGTGCTATTTTCATTCATCAGGCTGGAAGTCTGATTTTTAAAACACCAATAAATTTATTTCATCATGTTTTTTGTTAAAGAACAAATTACATTCACATTTGTAAAGCTGTAGAAACGGTATGTGGAAATAGTTTGCCTTCCTTATCCAGTTATGAATAAGTTATGAAGAACTTCTGAAACACACAAAAAAAAGAAAATCAATTTCACTGTTCTATTACAAGAGAAACATTCAAAAAAGGGTCTCATTCTATGGTTGACAAGTACTAACTAAAACCCTAGTCGTTACTAGATGTAACTTTGTGGTAGAGTGGGAGTGGAAATGGAGGAGGAAAACAAATTACCAGGAGGGAGGGAAGGAGACAGGGAGAGAACAGCATTTAGCTTTCTTTTAAGAAGTACCAGATGGTAAGTCATGGAATTGTAAGCATTAGACCACCTAGAATGTTCTAAGAAGTTGAAAATACTGGAAAAAGGAAAGGGGGGGGGGGGGGGGAAGGGAAAGGAGGACATTATTTATGATGAACAGTTATAAAGGAATAAAAGAGCTACCTAAAGATACCTAAGGAAAAGCAGTAGACAAATAATATCCACAGACTGAAAGGACATGGATGCAGATATCCTCACTGAATGCTGTGAGCAAGACTGAAAGGAAGAAATTACTCCAATATAAACCCTTTCCAAAAACACAGTTAAATGCCACTCCACAGACTGCCAACAGAAGAATGAATAGCAATATCATGCAAACCAAGCAGGGGAGAGAGCGAAGGACTAGCAGGAGTAGATGGATTTTGCCGTCTGAGGACAGTTCAGGCAATGGAATAAAAAAAAAATCCATTAGAAGAAGTGCAGTTAAATACAGATATTAACAACATCTTTTTAATTACAAGATCACTTGCAAATTATTTTAACAGTGCTAGATACATTGTATTGTCAGAAAAGGAATGGGAATGTTTATGTATTTTCTACCAGCAATTTCTATTTTGCTACACTGTTTCACTAAGCTTCCCTTAGTTCACGATGTACAGTGAGCTCTATATTTGGTGAAAATACCCAAATGTTCGCACATATCCACAGGTTCATCTTCTACATTAAGTAAATTATGTTTACTGACATCTGAAACCACTGAACCAAGACTTCAATTTTCATGCTTCTTAAAGGGATAAAATCTTCCTTGGAAGATATGTGACAACATCCCATGAAATAAAAATTAAAGTCATATTCCATCTTTCTTTTTAAGATTATTCAGTTYAACTGATGACATTTTTACTTATTCACTTTTGGTTGGTCTTTTGATAAAATGACTGGTGTGGCTGACCAGAGATGACTTTGGAAATGAAAGTCCAAATTGACAGGCATGTAGAACAATGGAAGATTTGATATATGATATGAAATCTTTGGCTGTGCTCAAMAAGACTAATGAGACTTCTCCAAAGCCACTTTTGTTCAAATAGTTCAGTAGATAATATATTTTACAATTTCAAAACAACAAACAGCAGGAAATATTCTATGTACCCAGTTTAAAGAAAAATAGYTACAGATTACAGGCTACAATTAGGTTCATAGTGCAATATACGTTAGAATTTAACACTAAAATAAGGAAGTTTATCTTGCAGGGTAAAAAAAAATCTCACTCAGAGTCTGAAATGTCCAAACCTGTTTCAGTAGTACTCTCGGATACAAAGAGACATGTATACATAGGACAAAATACGTGGCAAAGATCAGAAAACAAACTAAATTAAGCCTTAAATCTGTGCTTATATCATTATCTTATTTTCTCATTGATCTCCTGGAACGTTTCACAGTCAACGTTTCTTGTCAAATCAAGTGCAGTCCCTGACCACAACATCAGAGCAGGGGCACATATTTACAACTGAGTACATTGTAGGCATTATATAATCTTGTATTTCAATGGATGCTCATGAAAAAACTAACTTTTAATAACTTTTTCAAAAACAAACGGCGAAAAATTAATGTGTCAATTACAAAAAAAAAGAAAAAAAAGGAAAAAGGTCAACCAAATCATACTACTATCCAATAACTTCATCTCTGAGTGTCAAAGACACACACATATTTACTTAGGTTACAGATATGAGAAAAGGGTACAAGTAATAATGATTTTATCATTCCAGCTCAGAAGCTGGCATTTGAAAGGCTAATAAAACAATGACATATTGTGGAAGAATACTGATATTAAATAAAAAAGCAAGAAAAAGAAAACCTTCTACTTACACTCTTGCTTTTCCCGTGTGGATTACAGGTACTTTTGTTCATGGTGACTAGGTCTGAATCAGGAATGTTTTGGAAGTCAAAGGTGAGGTTTTATCCCTGGATCATCCAAATATCAGCTGCTATACTGAAAGGAAATTAATTTTGTATCATTAGCATGTAGGCCTCTGAAGTTATAAAACATTCAGGCATAAGACACTGAGTTATGTATAAAAGCTACAAAACATTCTAATATACACCAGAGCAAACATTTCATGTATCACTAAATCATTCAACACATAGCCACCCTGAACCACGCAGCACGCATATCTGTGAGCAGGTCATGTTTTCCAGTCAATAACAAATGCATTTCAACTCAAATAATTACAGAACATTACAGACTTCTTGCTACAGTTATATTTAACTAAATATTGGCAGCATTGTTTGTAACAACGAAATAAGGCTTATTGGATATTGGATCAGTCTAAGGGCATCTTTTATACTTGTATACCGGGCAGACCAGGATATATAGATTCACAGGGAGAAGGTCAGCTGGAGTAATTTTCAAATCCAGATGCCTAAGAATGCTTAAATCAGCAGTGGGGTACTTTCATACAGTCGTCAGAATTTGACAAACTGGTCTTTGTATTGTAACAATAACTAAGCAAAAAACCCTAGCAACTGACGATGGCATGGCGCTGCRGCTTTGAAAGGCAGCATTTGTCAGCCTCTGGCTACATGCATAGTTATACTCATGGAAGAGTAGAATTAAAGGGAAATTCAGATGCTATAAGATCAGACAGTTACAAGATTTATATCCTCATTTGATCCAGATACGTCTCTACATCTTTTTCCTCAGGTTGGCCAGCCAAAGATGAGAATAAAATGCAATTTCTGACTRATAGAGATGATACAGTAAAATCTCCTAATATAAAATAAATTATGTCAGCAAAAAGGAGTATCCATAAGAGTATCATCATATTACTTTTTCAGTGAACCTGAAAGTAAATAAATTGTTGCTCAATCTATTCCAGCAATATTCAAAAAACACAAAAGAAAGAAATATCTGATTAAACTAGATAAGTGCATTTAGACAAAAGTCATAGAAGTCAAATAAAATATCTCGAACTAGATATGAAAGTACAATTTTAGGGCTTTAACTCAGGAAAGCAGTAGTAGCAGGGTCAAATATTTCTTTCACATATTACCTGACTTTCTGTCTTATACTCTTTCAGGCATGTTTCCATGAACAACCATAATACATAAGTCCATATCACAGCCAGAAAGCAGAATAGCAGAGCTCTTAAAATCTTATCCTAAAGGAAAAAAATGCAGGCTGCAGGATGAAGTCTGAAGAGCTAGCTTCTTGTCCAGTGTACATTTAATTGAAGACACTGAAGAACATTCCCTAATCACTATTCTGTGGATGTAGAATTTATACATGACACCACAAGAAGAGATCTCATTGAGCAAGCCCAGAGGTAATTCCAGTCAGACTGGTGCCATTTATTATAACAGGCACATGAGTCATACAGACAGATGCCCTTCTTCCAGACCTTTCAAGCTTTCCAAGTTTTCATTAAAGTATTATGGATTTTATTCCTGTTGAACATGCTATGTCCAAAATATTAACCAAAGAAATAGTGCAAACAGAAGATACTCATATTGGGCTACAGGCAGAACAACATATATACACTTTTATTTCATCACCTTCATCATTAATAACAACTATTTATATACAAATGCTAAACACAACAAAGACTARCAAAACAGCTAGTGTCTTCAAACTGAAGATTTTTCTGATATTGCTTACCTTCTAAATTATAGCGGATAATGAAAATGTAAATGCTGAGCTGGTTGCTCAATTACATTTTTTTTTTATTTTTCTGAGCAGGAGATTAAGAGATGACAAAATCAATAAAAACAACTTGCCCTTTATAATCTGTTTCTAGCTCTAGTTTTCCTTACTCTTTCATATATTTTCAGGGTGTGAAGGTCCCTTGAGCAAAGTGGCATATTCACACAAAGCAAAGTATCATCAATCACTTCAGGTTCTAAGAATTTTAGAAAGAAAAMAATACTAGAGAAATATTGTAAGAGGAGGAATGAAAAACAAGAAAAAAATTCTGAGAGACTGCTTGAGCAGATTCTAAGGTAAATCAGGAGATTTAAGTTCTTGTGACATCTGGGATATTGTTTTTTTGTTTATTTGCATGTTTGTTTCTTTACAGAAGAAGCATATTTTCTTTAAATTGAGCTATAGAACATAATGAAATAATAGTTGCTGCACAATTTGAAGACTTGCACTCTTTCTGCTTGATAAATAGCTTTCTATTTAGCATTTCTTTAATTGTATTTAATTTTTTTAAACTCACTAGAATTTGCACAGGAATGCATTGAACTAGCTGGGAAACACTTATGCTGCTTCATCACGTATGACTTGACCTTGAATATTCTCAAGAGTTTAATGCTTATGTGCAATAGCTGTCCATCAACCCTCTAACAGGCATTTAGCAAACAGAAACTAAGGCRAAGACATTTTCTTCCATCAGGAGCTGACACTCTGCATGACTATACATATTGCATTTGCTCACTCTTATATACAGAGTAGAAGTCAGGTACCTATCTAAAACCTGAGAAAAGGGGTTTCAATATATCAGTGTAGAATGAAATTGTTTTGGGGAGCAGACTGCAGGCAGCTGGTAAGATTATTGTACTACTTTACTAAATCTGACTCTAGGGTCACCTGTGTCAGCATCACAGCTGTGTTTGACAACATTCAGCACTGGACTTAGGAGTTTTCTCCTCCTTTCTGATTAAGAACTATTCCAGTGTTATACTTAATCATTTGGAAATATTAATAATCTAGAGAGATTTCCAATGGCAGTTTGAGTTGCCAATCACTGCCTACAATCTTTCTATAAAGAAAGCAACAAAGATTTGAGACCTCCCTGTTGCCACTCAACATCCCTTTATGTGAGTGAGATTAAGAGCTCRTGCTGATTGTCCCCAACTTGTCTCTGTTTTTGAGCAGTTCTGGGCTGATAAGGTAGTAAAATTTCTTTCTGTTAAATAGATATTAAAAAAACCCACATCATCATACAGGATAGAGAGCTCTTGAATGATCTTCTGTTTCTCCAATCTGCTCTAAGAAAAATGCCATTTCTCTTAAAAATGTGTTGATTACAGACTTTAATCTCAGAGACAAGCAAAGCATGCTTATTTTACAACAGAGGATTAAGATCCAAAAGGCCTGAGCAGTATCTGCAGTGTATGACTCATATAGTGTCCAGAACCACTTCTAGAACACTTTAACATGTTTTGTATAATTTTAGTTAGAGTTGCTTCCCCAGCACAAGCACATACAAAGGAAAAAAAGAAAAAAAAAGAAAAAGAAAAAAAAGATAGAAAGAATGAAAAAAAGCAAAGAAAAAGAGCAGAGACACACTAATGAATCTGTTAAACTGCATTGAAGCAATTTTCAAAAGTAGCAATCTGTGTAAGGTCTAGACAACTGGAACAGATATGAAAGAAAGGCAAAAYCTTCATGAGTATGTGCTCTCTCCTATGCTAAGCAAGCCACGGTATTTTCCTAGTTATGACTGAGTAGGAAAAAACAGCTTGTACAGATAGGCTGATACATGAGAAATCTATTATTAAGAGAGAACGGTGTGAATAAACACTTGATATTCAAAGCCAAATATATTCCTATTATCATGCTACTGGTCTTTTATTTCTTTAAATATCTTGTGAAGCATAACCCAGAAATCAAACTTGCCTAATTAGACTAGCTTTTGCCTTCTTTAATTCAATAGGGTATATTTTCTATATAATTTGYTTCTCATTGTAGGCATTTTTCAAAACAAATTCAATATTCAAAGAGCATTTACACTCCTTTTGAAAAAAATYATAATTGGCATGAATATGAACATTCCACTTGACATTTGGCTAAATACAGAGCAAACAAGACCTTGAATGTCATACCAAAAAAGGCACTATATGAGTTTTGAAAAAAAAATAAAAACCTTATTTGTAAATTTCTACTTTTATTATATTATACGAATTTTAAAACACTACTATAAAAGCCAATGTTTTGAACCTATAAGGAAGATACATGGAGAAATATAATATATACAATATTTACATGTCTGAAGAGTACCTAAAAATGGCATTTATGCTTTTCAACTACACTGAATTAAAACATAACTGTTTTTATTTTAGTGCTTTTTTATTATTATTTCCTGTTCTGCAATAACCTTTTCTGTAGGCAGGAATGATATGTAAACAATCTCTCCAGTGGAGAAAATGGTAATTTTGACATTGATCCAGGTGACATCAAAATTTAAATTCAGGAGAATAAGCATAAACTCTTGTTATTCTGGAGGAGCACTTTTCTTTAATTTTTCAAAACAAAATAATATTTACCATTATTTTCTCTAACAGTAGTGCTGAATACTTGAACTGTCAGCCCTTGATTGTTAASCACTGTACTCTTTTTGGGAACATGGTGTAAGTTCCCAAGATGTTATTGAACAAAATTAAGTAACACTGGAGAATTACTTTTCCATATGCTTTTCCAARCAGCTGAAAAACGTGAAACACAAGTTATGGGAACAACTTTCCAGGAAACACTTGCAGGAAAAACTTACTCAAGAAGAATATATTTTCAGATATTTTTTGAAGACATCTGATTTTTGCTGTATACAACAAAAGTCTCAATGCCAGACAATTTGGAGAACTTGCTACTAGAAATATCATTAATCACAGGT
Organism: Malurus melanocephalus; assembly: GCF_030028575.1. NCBI lineage: Eukaryota > Metazoa > Chordata > Aves > Passeriformes > Maluridae > Malurus > Malurus melanocephalus. The sequence continues at coordinate 2,342,597 of NW_026623250.1, read as the reverse complement.
ATGCACTCGATAATGTGCCAGATTTTGAATAAAAAAGATGGAGTAAAATTACTGTAGCAGGTTAGAAAACACTAAGGAATTGCTATATTTCCTATTTCTTTCCTTGGATAAAGCCATAAAGCCTCATTTTTTGGACACAGGGAATACGATTTTAGCAGAACACAGCATGACCCCTAGACAGACACTTAAGTCCACTTAGTGCATTTTTTTTCAAGTGACTTCTATTCATCCCAGAGTAAGTGTCCAGCACTTACCCCAGAAAAATGCCTTGGAACAGATGGACAGAGACATGAAAGCTGGGGAAATGAGTCAGGCATTGCGGATGGAGCATGAAGAAGCAATTTGGGGTAAGAGTACTTCCACAAAATATATTTTCTTCATGCCTGTATATTTGATAACTTTGCTTATAAGCTCATAGAGCAATTGCTATTATTTTATTCTTCATTGCTATGTACTAGTACTGAGTACTGAGCCTTGGTCTGATTCAGTCCTAGGGATTGCATCAAGACTGAACAAAACAACACAGACTTTCCCCAAAGTACATGCAGTYCTGTTACATGTACAAGGTTACCTTCTCTCACGGGCACTTTGACTGCTAGATGCGCAAGAGAACATTGTGTGGGTCCTGACAATGCTTGCCGCACAACAGCATTGCTGAGGTCAAGCACTGCTAGTTCCAGTTTTTATGCCTGTTGGGTAATGAGAGTTCTTCCAAGAATGCATTCTTTTTAATGGAGGAATTGGCTTTTAATAGTCTGAGAGTCCTCCAAGGTGCCTGTTCTGCTGGCACTGAATGGATGATCCGCTTATGTAACAAAATGAGAATCCTTCAAGATGACTGACCAGAACGTCCTACACTGCTGAACATGCAGGTGGTCCTGGCACATATGCAACTTCATAACAACAGTCTCTACTTCATGTTCTTCTGGTTTCCACACACTGACAAATATTTCMGCTTCCTCCTTGGCCTCTGAGCATATTCATACAATTGCTTTASTCCAAAGACCCTTTCCTTCACCATAATGTTCATTCCAAGTCCATCACATAAGTTCAAGCTCATGACATTCCCACTAAGTGCCTCACTTTGCATTTCAATTTAGATTTCTTGTGCTATTTATCACATTCTACAGTTCTGAAATTTTACATGGTTGTCTTCAAAGCTGTGAATAGCTTGGTACAACCAAATCCTTTATTTWTTTTTTTTTTCTTTCCAAAACCTATTTACCATATAGAACAGCACAAAGTTCTATTTCCTGGCAAGCCCACTATTTCAGTTTGTAATTAATCTGTTTAATTCCTGGGCTTCTTTAAAAGCATTCTGTGTATTATCCTTGCCCATTTCACCTGTTTGTTTAACAAGTTCTTCTACTATTACCTAAATGCAGGGCAGATTTTGATGTCTCTTGCAAGAAAAAAGCCTATCATAAGAGACTTTGCAAGTTCTCCTGCACCAAGTCTTTGTTAAATGTTCCTTTTATTCTACTTATGTCTTTCCAGTCTCTCCAGCTGACTTWATGATCTGGATGAGGTTTCTTAGCGTATTTCTATGTATTTATACCTTTGCCTCTATTGCAYTTTTCTAGTCTTCCACATCAGATTTTTAAATGCAACCTTTCASATTTTATAGTATTTTCTATTTGTCTCATTTGGGTAAAATTTCGCATTTTTGAAGGATGTCTTTGCAAGGATTGTCTTTATCCTATTATTTCCCCAAGTCAGGTTTCTTTTACTACCTAAGAAATTGCAAACTATGTATTCATATCCTCTCAATTGTTTTTCTTGGACTTCTACAAGCTTTACACACACACACACACACACACACACACACACACACACACACACACACACACACACAATTTTTATAGAACCATTACTTTTTTTTTACCTCATTGTGTCTAATAATCCTTTCACTGTTTTCTGTCCTTTCCAGTTTACTATTTGATAAAAATTTTCTATCCCTACTTTTCTTTAGAGATACAAAAATTACCTTAGGGGAATGCATCATTTTGAAAAGTGCTGTTTCAGAATTATCTTCCTTCYCAAAATTTTGAATTTAAAACCTCAGATATAACTCAGCCTCAAAGGGTTTAAAATCTTAGTACAATCTCTTGATTTGATATGTTGCCTACTTCCTTTGAGGTTCAGATAAAGTCTATCCCTCTAAATAGAATTATTCTCTTCTAAAAGAATAAATCCCTTGTTCTTGATTTTCTCATCCACATGATGAAATGCTGTCCCTCTGCTTCTTCTTGCATTTTTGCATGCAGTATGGAAAGCACTTGAGAGAATACCGCTGCAGAGATGGGAATCTTACTTACACTACTTTTGAAATCTTTTTCTAGAAGTGTTCACGCTTTCCCCATCTTTTCATACACTCATTTGAATAAAGGATAGCAATAACACCATTTCAGAATATCACAACCACTTTTCTTTCTATAACTACAACTGTTAAAATTTACTGGTGCAGTTCTAGCACACAAAATTCATGTTTGATACCTTAAAAATAAATATATTTAAAAATCAGCATGTGCTATCCAGTTTTAAAATGTTTTGACTATTCTATGGCGTCAGTAATTGCTTTCCACCTTCAACCCATGGCATGCATTCACATTATGATCTTACAGAGCAGCTCAGTGGCTGCATAATGGGTTTTGTTTCTTTTATGGCCAGCACTAACTTTCACCTGTGCCTCAAAGCACTATAATTTTTTCACACTTTGTGCTTTTCTAAAACCCATTATAATTTTCCTCCTTCTGTTCACATTTGCTACTGCATATATTTCCTATTTGTCATAGTTCAAGTTCATTAAAAATTAATCCCTTTGCCCCAAGCTGCTCAAATTTATGTTATTATCATTTCAGGGCATTTTCAGAGAAACAGGTCCAAGCTGAAGTTGGTAGCAAGGCATTGGAACTCTGAATTTGGCTTTGTATCAAAACATGTAACACACTGCATACAAATGACTGTTTAGAGAGGGCTGTGTGATACAAGTGACAAACCCTTGAAAGTTGCTATGGAAGGTTAAGAGTTGTACCACTTAAGACAGATGTTTGCAAGTAAGATTCTTCATGCAGGTGAGGGCTGGGAGCAGAAGAAGATATTTGTAAAAAGCTAGTAGTAAAACATTTATTTACGATGATTTTCTAGCTCATATTTGGATAGAATTTTGCAATAGAGGAGATAGAGTAAAATCAGAGCTGGGAAATCTAAGTGGAGGGAACAGTTGTGTGATCTTAATAGTATTTTGTCTAATAATTAAATACATGTTTAGGAGATCTTGTAGATTAGAAAAATCTTGGACAAGTTTGCTCCAGATAAACCTCCTGCTTTATATTCGTGTCACATGCCAATGACTGTCAAGGTCAGATTGATAATCTCTGGTTCATAAACCCAAACACAAATATATTAATAACAAGTATCTTGGCTTTCATAAAACAAGACACACATCTATATTTAGATTATCTTACAAAATTCACTTAAATCAGGACAAAAATGCAAAGCATATTACTCTGAAATTACTTCAGGTGACTGAAAATRAGCTATCCTTATGTTTGACAAGCCTGAATTTGAAAGGCTATTATTATATGATAGTGGACTGAGAAGGTGTATAAAATACAAGTTTTTGTCTTTCTTCCTTTGTTTAGATTTAATAAAAAAAGATTGGAGCTCAAAATCAATTTGTTTTACCTGCTGCTCAACATTTTTAAAATATACATAATTTTAATATAAATACTAGATTACTATTACAAAACAAGTTCAATTATCTGTTTATCTTGTTTTCAGTTTGYCAATGGAAGGCAACCTGCTTATGGAAGAGGAGTTAATGTGATCAAAAACAGTAACAGAAGAATCTTCATAGTTAGGTAAAATGCTACACAAACCATTAATTTTCTGTTGCCAAAAACATTTAAAAGTATTCTTATTAAAAGTATTTGGATGAAGTACAAAACAAAGGGAAAAAAACATTAAAAAACAAAAAGCCCCCAGCACACCCTGAATAACCACAAATGAAAAATCCAAGTTTTGTCTATGTCCAAAATCTAGTCTAGCATTTTGGATTTTCTTAGCTTTTTATCAGCAATTGGACAGCAGCTTTCACAGATTCAGCAGGCACTAGTTCCATGATTTTGTAACTTTTATCATCCCCAGTAAAGTAGGCAAGATCTCTTTTAGGTCACAACAAACTTCAGGACAAGSATTTGATTTTAGATACCAGAAAGATAGTAAAACTTTATCTCTACACACTCAGAAAAGGCTAAAAATACTTGTATTTGATTGCATTTTTCTCCTTCTTCTGACAGAAGAAATGAAGTAATTGAGAAAAATACAGAGGGCTTAGGTTTGCTGTTCTTCTTACAGGCTCTTCAGGAGGGATAGGCAGAGCAGAAGAGGCACAGGGGTGACAATGTATGTAAGGGAAGGATTAGAAAGTCTGGCACAGTTTTCAATGGWGCAGCTGAGAACCTCTGGGTAAGAATCAAGGTGCAAGCAAATAATGTGGATGTCATGGTGGGAGCCTTCTATAGACCTCCCAGACAGGACAACAGCACTGATGGATTATCCTCTGAGGAACTGAGGAGCCTTCCAGGTCAACTGTCCTTATGGGGAATTTCAACTTGACAGAACTAAACTGGGGCCRTCACACAGCTGGTAAAACTAGAGCCAGATGATTTCTAAAAGACCTGAAGAACAACATTATGGAACAGAGCCTAAGGGAGCTCACTTGGAAAAATGCTGTCCTTGATCTGCTGCTTGTCAACAGGGTGGATTTTGTTAAAGAAGTGGAGACTGGGGCAATCTTGGAAAAGAGATTGAGTTTAAAATCTCCATTGGCAGGAGGGAAAGTGCCCTCAAAATCTCAACTCTGGACATGAGGAGAGCAGACTTCAGGATATTCAGGGAATTAATGAGTAAAGCCTGAAACTTCTGGAAAGAAGTTTCTGCAGGTGCTGGGATCCTTCAGTGCTGATCTCTTTCTAAGCATCTCCCCCTTAGGGCACAGGAGCAGGCAATTCCCAGACGCTGGAAGTCAAGCAGTCAAGAGGCAGAAGGCCAGCTTGGCTGAGCAGGGATCTTCTCTTGAAAATAAGGGAAAAAAAGGAAGGTGAATGCCCAGTGGAAGCAAGGTCAGGTGACATGGGGGGATATGGAGATGCTGCTCACCCCTGTAGGGAGAAAATTCAAGCAGCCAAAGCTCAGCTGGAGTTGAAGCTGCCAGAACTGTGGGGAACAATAAAAAGTGGGTTTTTTCTAATATATTAATGCCAAAAGGCAGTGCAGAAATAACATCAGTGCATTACAGGATGAGGATGGCCACCTCACAAGCAGAGACGTGGACAAGAGCTGTTTAACACATTCTTTGCCTCTGTCTGAGGCCAAGGCAGATTCAGAGCCCTGAGCTGGAGGACCGTGACTGAGAATGATCAGCTCCCAGTTCGATCCTGAAATTGGGCACTACTGGCTGCTCCAGCTGGRTGCCTRCAAATCTATGGGGCCAGAAGGACTTCCTCTGARAATCCTCCAAGAGCTAGCTGATGTCATGGCAAAGCCTCCCTCAGTGATTTTTGGGTTGTCTTAAGAATCCTAAAAGGTCTCAGCTGAATGAAACTGGTAAACATTGTTGCAATTTTCAAGATGGGCAAGAAGGAGGACCCTGGAAATTACAGGCCTGTCAATCTCAGCTCAGTGCCTTGTAAAGTCATAGAAAAAATTATTCTGGGAAGTCATGAAAAACGGCTGGAAGACAATGCAGTCACCGGTCACAGTCAGCAAGTCTTCATGAGARGATAATCCTGCTTGTTGTACCTAAGATGGGTAGCTCACTTAGCTGATCAAGGAACAGCTAATGTTCAGGGAACAGTAGATGCAATCTTTTTGAACTTCAGTAAAATTTTTTATATCACCTTTCATGGAGTCCTCCCAGGCAAAATGCCCAGCCCTTGTCTGGATAAAGGTGTTGTGCAATGGGCAAGCAATTGGCTCTCAAGCAGGGCATGAAGGGCTACAGTCAATGGGGTGACATTAGACTGGTCTCCTGTCCTGTTAGACAGGACCCATCCTTGGCCCACTTCACTTCAAATTCTTCATTAACGACTTTGATGTGGGACTTGAAGGAATACTAAGGTTTTTCTCCCAGAAGGTGATTGGGCATTGGARCAGGCTCCCCAGAGAACTGTTCACAGCACCCAGCTTGTCTGAGTTCAAAAAGTGTTGGGCTGATGTTCTCAGGCATGTGGTGTGATTGTTGGGGTGTCCTGTACAGGGCCAGGAATGGGAATTGATGATCTTGATGATACCTTCCAACCCAGTATATTCTATAATTCTATTATTCTAAGAATATGCTTTTTTAATTTTTAGAAAGAAACTGACATTTAGAATCTATACATCCACTGGCTTACTGCACAAGAGCATATTCACCAATCCATAAACACAGAATGATCACTAGATTTAGTGATCAAGTTAAATGTTCCATATGGAATTCTAGACATGAGAAGCATTAATTGCCAAATCCTACACTGGTGTTTCTTTATGGCAAAATGCACCAGTAGCAATTTTACAGACACTGACATTTGTGAAATTTAGGTACTCCACAGATACCAGCAGGGAACAAAAGACTTGGGGATCCATTCTTTGGGCCTTTATATGGACACTCTTACACAAATAACAAGACCTGGCATTTACATATTGGGGGCTTAAAGCTCTTACTCAGATCTGACAGTAGAGATACTGCTGAATTGTTTCATTTTAAAGATAATGTTAGGGAAAATGAAACAAAACATAAATAAATAGCAGAATGTAATCACAACAAACCTGATACAATTACTATTATGTACACCTAGATGAGGTTATTGATATTTCTGTAAGTTTATTCTTTTGAACTGAGCTGTGGCTATGGCAATAACCATGATGGTCACACACAGACTGCAAGGCTTGGCCCACTGGTCTGGGACCTCACCAGCTGCTTAAACCCGCTGCACTGCAGGTCTGGCAAAGAACTTGCCATTTATTGTGTCTATGAGATTTCAGAAGAGTGAGTTTTTAACAGATTAGAGAATTGGCATAAATTTATATTGGTAAATCCTTTAAGATTTAGACAAATCTGAAATACTGCAGAATTGTACACCAGAAATGCAAGCATATTTGGGGTCAAAGTTTCCTGAAGTATGCCAATCAGTGTCTGAATAATGAAATAATAGGAAATTACATCTTGAAATCTATATCAGATGCAGATGGACAACTATTTTCTAGTTCTATTAACCTAAGTGGATCTTTAAAAACTAAAATATAATTGTACATATTTAACATTCTTCATTAGATATCATCTGCTCAGTACTACATGAAATCATCATGATACAATTTCAAAATTGAACTTCAAATCTGTAAGTTTAGATTTTTGTATTAATTTCTAAAATACTATTTTGTGTAATTTTTTTTCTTTAACTTTCTCTTCAAGCATTAAGCTTTGAAAGAAAGACTGTGTTACAAACCACTGCTACAGCAATCATTATATTAACAGTGTGCTAAAAATTCTGCTTTTCTGAACTGTCTTCATGTTGGGCAATAATACAACATCTTATAAAATTAATTCTATATGCTTATATTCTCTATTACCATTAATTTCCATTAAATTGCTAGCCCAGGCAGTGTAAGAAAGAGCTACAGTTGTTTCCTGTCTAGTTTGATTGCAAAGTTAACTAGTAGAACCCATAGTTTTAATAAAAACTAGTTTTGAGCCCTACTGCTTTCTATTTTGAGACTTCAGTCTTGGAACAGATCGGTGAAGCGTGTTATATTTTTACATGTTTTCATATATAGGCATACACACATATATTTGCCAGTGCAAAAATACACACATTTTGCTATATTTATGATGAGTGGGAGACAGAATTCTGAAATGAAAACACAGACCTCATTCTATTTAATTAGATTATGACTAAGATAATTTGTGTGACTATGACTTCATGAAGCACTTAAAGAGAGGCCACAAAAATTAGCAATACATCCAGAAGGGATTTGATTCACAGCTCAAGCAAAACACAGGAAGGTGAGAAAGTATCTTATACCATCTCGTCCAGAAGAAAATGTTTTCCCAACCAAGTAAGAGAATCTGCATTGATCAGAATTTCTGAATGGACAGTTTTCTATATTTAGATTGAAAATCCTGGGAACAAAGGATTGCTCAAAATCCTTTCAGTATGCTACTTCTGTCACAAACTGTCACACAGTTTATGTAGCATAATCAGTTTAACAATCAAGACAAAAATATTAATAAGATATCAATTTCTTCCCAGGCCAAATTATAAAAACTATCAAAACGTTACTTCTGCCGTACATTAAATGTTAAACAAGAACCCCAGGGTAGACTTTAATTCGACTCTCTTATACAATAATACAGCACAAGAAGTGGAAAACAAAAAAAAACCTTCAAAGGTCATACAAAACAGAGATTGCAACCAAAGGGAAACATTCTCAAGTGCTGCAATTTATAGACAGGTTTCAAAATATTTACATACTTAAATCAAGAAAAGTATTTTTTAAACATCATAAATATTTCTGAATTTAAATCTAAAGCACATGTATATATTGGTATGCAAACAACCAAACTACCTAAAAAAACTCAGAGTAAATTGGTTTCAAAATTGTCATGTAAGTTTAAAACACAGAAGATAACATTTCCCATATATAAATATCATGTGTCGATTCCTGCTTAATGCTTTGTCTTCTTTTTCTCTGCAACATCACTTTACACTGCAGCATACCTACATGATGCTTGACATTTTGGGGACAATAAAAACGCATTCATTTGTTTACATGTTGCCATCCACTTAATCTACTATTAGTTTGTGTCTTTGCTGCTGCTCCCACTTTGCTACACTGCCATAGTTTAACTTTACCTAAATGTGCATTGCCAGAAATTTCATCTAACAGCTTGCAAACTTCAGTGAAGCCTGGAATCTTGGCTTCTTCAAGTTCACTGGTTTGGTTTTGTTGTTCTTTGGCTTCAYCTTCTTTTCATCAGCTTAAGGAGCTGTCTTCCATTTCCACATTCTCAGCTAAATCCCACTACTTGGTGTTCATCTGAGCTGCATTTTAGCTTTCTATATCAAGAAGCTGTAACAAAATTATCAAAAAAAAAATCTGCTAGGCAGTTAGCATCTTGCGGTACACCTCCCACAAAATACTTCTGGGAAATGCTCCCTATCACATAATTCATTTCTTTGATTATTCTGTAGTTGCTCATAAAAAGCACTGTCTACCTGTCCCTATGAATCTGAGGGCATTCCATGCAGCATCAACACAAGAGTGCCCCAGATTGTTTTTCCTTCAATTATTGTCCATGGACACCAAGCATACATGTATTTGAATTATAGAGCAGTATACATCTTCCCTTTTATATGTTCCTTCTTCTATAGTATTATTCCTGTCAGGTTATTCCACAAATGTGTGTTATTTCAATTAGGTTATAATGTTAATAGTGCATGAATAATTTTGTCTCTTCTTCCTTGTTTCTCATTCTTTCTGTATTAACATCCTGGCTGATTAAAAGGAAAAACATTCTTATCCACCAACTTGTTGAATTTCACTTGGCTCCCTTGTAAACTGTCTTGGATCTATTAAAGCTTCCTTTTCACAGCTAGCTTACATCTGTGAAACAGGATAACTGGAACTGCTACTTTTTAATGACAACTAACACCTATCATTCAAAATCAGGTTTCTTCACTTTTCTTGTAGGAGCACTACTGAATGAACCAGAAAACAGCTGTCTTCACACCTATGTTCAGTTTGTGCTATGAAGAACAATATAGATGAATTAATTATTTTTGGAAAATTAGAAACAGATAGAGAAAAGGTTCTTCCCATTTTCCCTAGGATCCACAGGTTGGAGTCAGTTAGCCATAGCAATTCTCTACTGAGATTAAATGAGCCAAAAACGTACAAAAAAAACCAAGATAACTAAGATAACTCTGCTGTGCACAGTGCCTGATTAACAAATAAAATAAAACAAAACCATTTTTATTGCTTTGTCATTGTCTTCTCTTCATGGGTCTTCAGGGATTTTGCAGTGTAGGAGTTAGAAAGATCARACACAAAGTGCAGCAAATGCTACTACAGGTAGAACACAAGGTGGTGAAAAATGAGAAAAATAGCTTATGATTAATACCAGCAGGGAAAAGAGGAAAAAAAAATATTTCTTTCCTTCCTCTCTCACAAAAATTATTACTACTTCTGGAATTCATACTGATACACTTATCTAAAATGCCACTTCTCAGAAATGGTAAGAACATTAATAAAGGATTTGATGATACAATTAATGACCAAAATACTGCAAGCTATTTTTATACAGAGTTTTCAATTTTCTATTTTCAAACTGTGACTACAGCACTTACAAGGACAACATAGGAAAAAATTCACAAATTATATCACTGAAGAAAAAGAAAATCTTTATAACAGCATCAGGGATTTTTCATCTCTGATGCAGTCCCAACTATTTCTGCAGCTGGATGAGATGAGACATCCCTTTCATTTAGCTCATCAGAAAAAAGTAAAACTTGGTACCTTTCCTCTGAGATCCAACTCCCAACCATAAAAAGGGGCTGGAAACCATTTTCTGCTCCTTACCTATCATGTGTGGTTACTCCAGGTCCCATTACAAACGCTACTTTGCTATGTCCATATCTCTTTTTGGTCCTGTGCTTTGCTGTTTCCTCCTGCTGCTCCTTAAAAGCACCAACCCCTTTACTTATTTAGCAGTCAAAGTAATTTCTCAGCTTCTGCACCCCATCTTTTACTTTGTGCAATCTGCAGGCAGACCTGTAAGGCAGCAGCCTCCACTGATTTAGTTCCTAGAGGAAAAAGAGGTGGTTCCTTGTTCCCTCACTGAGTAGAAAGGAAGCTGCCATGCCCAGGACACTAGCCAGATACTGCTCAGCACAGAAATCCTGATGGAGATGACTTAGATCCACTCATTCACCTTGTGTTTTCAGGTATCTCTAAATATTTTATTCATGCTTTTGTTTCTCCTCTCACACAGGATSGGCTCACATGAGTTTCTTCCTCAAGACATATATGTTTTAGAGATGAGATTATATTTCCTTTTTCCAAGTCCACAGCCTAATCTTTAAATATCTGAGAATGATAGCAGATCTGAAAATATTAAAAATATGCATGATACATATTATTTGGGAGTAAAAGTAACTATCAGATTCCTAAGTCTGAAAATAAAAAAAAATTAAAAACCACAAGCATGATCCAAAAGCACAAAACAGACCCCCCACCCCTCCTCCCAAAATAAAACAATGTGCCCAGACCTGCAGGTGGTCCTTTAAAAATAAAATTTAAATAAAAACTGAAGTGTTTAGACTTTCTTCATTACTCCATTTTTTTCTAGCCTTTATGTTATACTTCCTTTACTTCACATTACAAAAGATATTTGAGTTCCAAATCACGATGTTTGTCACCATACAGTTCATCTAATCAGGCTATATATTACCTGTTGCATATCAAAAGCTTCTTTTGGGGATCACTAATCTGATCTGAGAACAGTAATAGTATAGTCAAAGAATTATGGCCTAAGTTCAGGCAAGGTGCAATACCAGAAATAATTCACAAATGGACAATTATGAATCTAAATCTCATTCAGAAAGGAAAACCAAACCAAGAAAATGCAGATATATATCATCCTARAGTACTTTATGACTCATTATACAGTACAGCCTGGCACTATTTTGCCTTTATCCTAATTGAGAAAAATACATGTTAAATCCAATCCAGAGCCAGCTTTGGTCCTCACATTGACTCTTGAAAGAAGACTTAAGCAATTAATTTAAATAAAAGTATTTAAATACAACTAGTTCACCTATTTTTAAATGATTAGTAATAGCTAACAATTTAAATCAAGATTTACAAAGGTTATCTTGAAAAGGCGTTTAGCTAAGCTAAGGAATCAAGAGCATCTATACAGAAGATGTTCAAAGTGCCCAGTGCTTTAATTAAATTAATTCACATCTGTTTCTTTAGCTAGGTAGCTATCTGTCACCACACAAAAGTGCCAGCCAAAATTACTCTCTCAGGGACACACAGACGGAGGTTTTACTGATCGCCACAGCCATGAGGCTGGACAGCCAGCCGTTCCACCCTGCATTCGAGGTGGCWTTAAAGGTTCTGATCATGGGAGGGTGCTTGTGACAGGGACAGACATACACCCTTGGAGTGAATGGAAACAGCTTTGCAACCTACAGCTCTTAGTGCAGCAGACAGGAAAAATCCACAAAACCCTAGCAAAGGTAAGGAATGACCATCTATACTTTATAGATCTGGGACAAAGTAAAACCAGTGACCATGAGCACTTTGAAAGCTGTGTCAGTTGTTTCATTTTGCTCTGAATTGAGGAAGAAGCTCTTACTCTGATATTACTTACCCAAGCTAATGGTGTATAACTGTAAGGGTGGTAACATTTCAGGCTACCTCACTGAAATCCAGACTCTGACATTAACCGTATCCTGAATATTAGGGTAAGGGAAGATCTTTGGGAAGCGACTAAGAATGCCAATTAGAAATAGAGCTGACATCAAATTTTTTGTATAAGGTTATTTATTCACACTTTTTTCTTT